>NW_023596136.1:8984738-9069128 GCF_011947565.3 Pollicipes pollicipes | reverse complement strand
ACCGGATGGCCTCAGCAAGCAACCAGCAACAGCCTCTCCCTTTTCGCTGAGCGACAGAGATAGAGGTGTGCGGCCAAATTTGCGAGTTTTGTAATCATACCTCGTTTTAATATCGCCATTGGTACGCTTTAAGGATAATATCATGTATTTGACATGATTACATTAGCTGTGTGCAGTATTTTTCAGTAAGTTCACCTGAATACCTTGCAAAAAAGATAAAAAATGAGCCATGTCAAAACCAGTAAAATTGAAGACACACCAGACATCTACGGTAAAACCCACTACTACCTTGACTACGAGTGCGTTCGGTCGCATTTGCCAAAAACTTTGCGAGGTGTTTGTTCGTCGTATCGCATTTCTTTGGATACAGAACTTAACATTCAGTGGCGGAGGTCCAGTACCAAATATGATGAGCAAGTACGAACATTTGGTGTTTTGTATACCTTACCATGCAAGAAATGGAGGTTGCCTCACTGCCACAGGCGCATGCACTATTGCATTACGGGTTTGCAGGGAAATCTCAAGCTTCCCCTCCCCCAAACCAGGGATGAGTTTCTCCCAACTTGATTCCTGTCCGAGCATTAAGGAAAAAAGCAAAAGATGGTCAAGCATTGCGTGGCAAGAAAAGGAACATAATACCTCTGACCCCATAACCACACTGCTGGGCAGGGGCGGATACAGGATTTCGTCGAGGGGGGCACGCAACATGTGGGCCCCCAGAGTTTAGGGCCCACTCCGAAAATCCTCGTGTTCTGGTCAGTAAATTTTTAGATAAAAGTTATATATATATATATATATATATATATATATATATATATATATATATATATGTATGTATATGTAAGGTGTCAGAGAGTACCTATGTGCTAGCCAGTGAATGTTTGCGTTGTTGGGCGAGCGCCGCTCAGAGGTGCTCGCGTTCCCTCTTGCCCCCCAGGCGCCCCGTGCGAAGGACGCGGCTGCGGGGGGCCGAGAGGGGACAGAGTAGCAAGGGAAGACACTGAGAGCTGCCGGCGCGAGGACGGACGCGCCGGCGGTACGGACTGTATGGAGTGCCTGTGACGAGTGTCAAATACGGAAGTGACTTGGAGAGTACCGTGTGTACCAGTGAGCCAAAGGCGAGACACCAGAACAACACAACTTATATATATATATATATATATATATATATATATATATATATATATATCAACTAGCAAATACGGGAACCCATCTTACTTTGCGCAGCCATAGATAGCTAGGCGCACCACGTATGGACAGGCCTTTGCGGGCCTTAGGGCCTTACGTAGGCCTTTATCGACTCAGGGAATCCCCGATCGGCGCAAAGGACCCTCTGACCGTTATTTGACGGTCCGTCTTCGCAGGTCTAGACTCCTAAATAAGACTTTGACGAGCCCTTTATGCCCTAAGACCCTCCAATCGGCTCCTTGGACGTCGGGCCCGTGGGCCCCCTAGTCTCCTCGGGCTTCCTCTAACACTGTCTCTGGGAGATTTGGGGCCCCATGGCAACACTGGACCCCTGTTAGGCGCTGCAGGGCCCCAAGCAATGCGAATCGCTGGCTCCGCCTTTGCCCCCGTTTGGGAAATGGGCCCTCAGACACATTGGCATACTGCCACGGAGCCGACTGTGCGTTACTGGGGGAGTCTGACCGAAATCTAGGCCCTTCTCGACTCAGTGGGCCCCTGATAAGCGCGCAGGGCCTTTTGGCTGGCATTGGAGTGTCTGGCCCTGCGAGCCGGCCCCTGAATGAGACCTTCAGCTGGCTTTTCGGGCCCATAATCGCAGGTTTCCGATGGGCGCGAAGGGCCCCTCGGAACCTAATGAGGGGGGGGGGGGGGGTACGTGCCCCTGTGCCCCCTCCCTCTGCCTTCGCTACTGCTACCCGCTGTCATTCTGGTGACAAGGGGATCGGCGCTCCGGATCGATTCGGAGATCCTCAAAGGGATGCATCATGCAGCGATCCCGTCCCTGACCCGGGAAGACCTCTGACTGCGGACTTTGACCCTGTATGGCGCAGGTTGTCACTAAAGGGATCTTTTACCGGCACAGGGGCCCCAGTAGGTGGGACGGGAACCCAGTTCGACTTATCGGACCCCCGGCTGAAACGGAGCGGAGGGTCGAACGTTTTGTACTGGAGCCCGTGACAGACATTGAGGTCTCCCAGCAGTCATCGTTGACTCTTTCATCGCAACTTCTCATCTCGTGTTGTATTATGAGAGGGCACCACCCAACAAAAGTGGTTTTCTGATGTCCATGGTCCTGCCCCTGTCCCTGTTAAGCATTTCGTCACTTGACTATCTTTTTTTGTTACGTTGTTTTCTTTGTTACACTATGTGTATCACCACGTGCTTTTGATAATCTCTCGTTGGAGCATAAACATGAAACCATATTTAGGCCCGACCCCGACTTGCACCTCAGATGCCCAAATGCGGTGATGCGATCTTTGGTGTTTGACAAGCTACTTTGCTTGCAAAATTCATCAGAATTGCATTCCTGTCTTATTTGTGTTTTTACTGTTATGACAAGTAAAACAAGTGCCACCTCTTTCTGCCCTTCATGAGCCCTCAACTTGACGGACCGAGGAAGTATCTTACCTCAAATATTATAAAAACAATAGTGAAACAGTAATACGCGTTTTGCAAGGTTGTGAAAAACATTCGGTGATGCAAGGGGAAAGTCATCGAGAAGTGCTGTTGATAACATCACAGTCTCATGGGATTATACACTGCAACACACGTTAGCAGAAATAATCAGTGAAATCCATTGTTTCCCATTCGGATTAGGGGTATTTCATAAGCAGTGCTTTGGAGGAGATAACCACGATAAGCTTAAAATGCGATGATGTGTAACTGCAGTTTCTAGCAACCAGAGCTTAACACATACATCTGAACATGATATGTGCGTCATGCGCACATCCAGATGTGTGATGATGCCATGATGACATGCCATAATGATGTCATAAGCATGATGTGCAGACACACGTGTGTCGTACAGCTAAGTACCTGAGCTTTCCAATAGAGACCTTCACAGCCCTCAGGTAGCATTTTCTTTACCCAAGCCATTAGTTGTCCTTTAGCCTGAGCCCATATGAGGGTTCGGCCATGGCGATATACCCACGGCACCCGTTATCGATTGCAAATAAGTTATGCCCAGCTGTAACCCCGCTTGCATTTTACCAGTACTTTTGCTACAAATCATCGATAAATTTCAATAACATTTGCATGCATAAACTTAGTTTCTGGTTTTGGTAACTGCAAATGCATTATAAATGTGACAAATTATTACCAAAAGTGTCGGCTTTAACAATATGCAGAGGTACTTTCCATACCTAGTCGACCTGTCGTAAACATCTTACGCAAAGCCGAACCTATGCCAGTAATTTTCCATAAAGCTGCGCCCATCCCAACCCATCGCGTTGCCGATTTTATGTGGTTACAGTTGTGTTTACCCAACCTATGAAATTCTGTTCCTTCTACATCTGTGAGCTTGCAACGCAGATGTTGTATTTGTTGCAGCACTAACCGATGCCTGTGCAATACGTGGTGCAGAAATTTTAGGATATCAGCCAAGTCAACCAGCCAAAATAATTTGAACAAGTTCACAGTAAAATGCACCCAGAAATGTCCGTTCATCAACTATGTGTAAGAATGATGCCCGGAATCAACTAACATAAATCAATCTTTAAATGCTCAGAATGATCTAATCATGATTGATCATGATGAAATCAACTCAATGATTCAATGTTAAACCGACATAGTTCGTTGATTCAGCTAACTGCACAGCTCCATTCGTTTAGCCTTTGGTGTGATCTTTGTGATAAGTGGTATATGAAGCGATAGCTCCCACATTTACTTTTTGCTTCCTTGACCAACGCCGGGTGCATCTGTGTTTTATTGCTAATACTGGCGAAACATGTGCGACAGCATCAGATGACAGAGGCCATAACAGGGCACATGTCATTTAGCCACAGCGAACCAACTAGTGTACGGACTTACATCAACGAATCGAAGCTTTCAGCTTTTGAACATGAGCATATCGAATGGGAAAGCAAGTCAACTTTCAAGTCTGAAACCCCTCGCTAGCTTCAATACCAATATAAGATTTATGGAGCTCGTTCAGGTCTGTGCGCCCAGCCTATTTGCTGAGCTGACGCTCATCCTCGGAATCATCCCGCTCGCGTACTACGTTTTGCAACGGGTTTGCAACATACTGGAAACCGACAAATGACCGGCCGCCATGGCCACTTCCGTCTGTCGAAGCCGGCTGGACGGGGGTCAGGAGCGGTACCGGCCAGTCGGCTATAAAGCAGCCGGACGCCTGGCTGGGTGCAGTTAATGTGGGCGTGCAGGCGGACAGGCGGGCCAGAATTAACGTCATCGTCGGTGATCGCGCACCTCGAAGGTAACAGCATGTGGTTTTGATGACGTTGGCAGGGGCCGTTGTTTGCTGTAGCTGACGAGCAAACATAGTTTGACAGAAGTCATTCTGGTGAGCGGCGGCAAACGTCTTGTTCGGCGTGCATGTGTCGGTGGATTGTCACGGCTACATTAAAATCATGACATATTCAAGGGGACGCCGGTGCACGTGCTCCATCTCAAATTTTGACGTGTATAAATATGTTTTTAAACAAATGTTGACAATGAGGAAAACATGCTAAACACGTAATGCTAAGTAAACTGAAAACGTGCTGTGTCGTTGTATGCCAGGAAACAATTTTGTGAGGTTAAAACATTTCAGAAAAATTTTGAGCAGTGCTTCCTCCCATTGCCAAATCCTGCATATACCGCTTCTGCATTCAAATATCTGACTATCATGAGGCATTAAGTTCTGTTTTGGTCTGATGTGAGGTCATTAAAGCGGTTCTTAAGGATATATAAGTCCCAAGGCTGTGTGCCGTTGCTAACACATGCTCGGGTAGAAAGAAGTTCAATTCGATCCCCCACGAAGTTTTTGTTCGAGAAAAACGTTCGGACGGCGCGGCCACATCAAGCTTTTGTGCTTGGAATAGCTTGCCTTTTAGCATATAAGTAAGGTGTACCTTGTAAGGTGCCGGGCCTATGGATGATCAAAGTCAAGTCGTGCCTGCCAGCGAAGGCCTTTCCTAAGGAATCGCGCGATCTGATGCGATGACGGAGTGTTAGATAACACCAGACACATTTGAGATGGTTTCTTGGACAACTAATTTATCGAATTTAGGATTGCGACTGTTTCCAATGGTCTTGGGTTAGGTGTTAAGGTCAGACCGAAGTCAAAGCTAAACTGCTTATTCCACTGGAGAACTTGGTGTGTGGAGTATTTTTACGCTCATTTTATGTTCCTTGATCTTCGAAACGCCAACATATATGTTATTTGTACTTAATTAAGGTCAAAGGATGCTATTAACTTACAGTGACCCCGATCAGCTTTGCCTAAAAATGAAGATAGTCCCGCAGGTTTTTGGACACTGCAATCTTCTAAAGTTCAAATATGGATGGACGCCAGCGAACTTTTGCTTAGGAGAAATATGTGGGTCACTGGTGGTTGCATAAGGGGCTTTAAAGACACCTGAGATACCGATTTGGAGTTTGGCCTCGTCTGACCGCATGTGACCAGAAAGTCATGATCTATCGACCTCAAAATGCAACAAAACTGAGGTCGTGTGCAGGCCCATCTACCCTGTGAATTTCGTACTTCTAGCTGCCTTAGTTACTGAGATCACAAGGGCGTCAAAGTGACAAATGTGACGCCCTTGTGATCTGACCCCATCCGAGCTCGTCGCATTCAGCCGGCCAGCCGGGCTGTTAAGACTGTTTTCCAAGCATTGCAGCCAAAAGTGTAGCAAGTTCAGAACATTCAGTGTATTTGCCGCCTTTAAAATGCAGCGGTGATGAGAACGGGCTTTTTGCGACGTCATTCACGTGGTCTTCCCAAACACCGTGCCCAAGCTTCTCACACTTTGAGGACAATGCGTTTCTAAGCAGCCACGCGCGGCATTTGACAATAGCATGCGTGTTGGTCAAATGCATCCGCGGAATAAGGTCTGGTATCTGATCGTGCGCACATACCAAAAGAGGCAAAAGTGTATGGCTCTTGGAATGTGTGAGTTGTTGAACGCCGTAACGGCCAACATTGCGTGGCGGTGAAGGCGGACCTGCCGTGTGTGGGTACTACCAGATGGTAACCGCTCGAGGCACGCAACGCTGGAAACGTTTAATCACGTGGCTGGGGCGTGCGTCGGCCTGTCTTTATGGATCGTTCCCTTCGCCGGAATAGGGAGGCCGTGTTCATCATCCATGTTTGGGTTACGACGAGTGGATGCACGGCACATAATGGAGAATTATCTTGGCATATTTGTAACACCAGTTAAAACGAGCCTATGCGTTGCTTGGCATGGGTTCGGAGTCATACAAAAATTGATGAAGTTATTTTTCATCACGTGGTTTTCTTCGATTTACCGTTTACCTTGTTTGCCTATGTCGCTTTGGAATGTGAGCTGCCACAAAGCGTCGCTCGTCGCATGCATGATACTCCTCTTCACCGAAGTGATTTAACCAGGAGATCACCTTGTTCAGACCTGCTAGCAAAATGCAGCTGGATTATAAAATATAATGCTATGTCATTACGCGGCCGTCTTACGTCAACATTTTCTACTTTCGTTAGAAAGTGTTTCGTCTTAGGTGGCATTCAGACCCATCTCCTCATTGCGCCCGAATGCACTAAGCTTGCTAGGGGTTGCTGGCCGGGGCCGGCGTCTTTACCATGGTACCAATGGCACTATTTTGATTGGATTTTTGTTCCGAAAAGCTTTAGCAATTTTCGAAAAAAAGCGCAGTGCCTGAAGAAATTGCTGGCCAGTGCGCAATGGCTGGATGAATATGCACAAAAGGGCATGCAAAGACTGAATTTTCCCTGGTTTTAATGATACCTACGTGAGTTCAAAAAGAAGTCCTGCAAACTTGTAGCTACGAACATGTCACTTACTCCAGATTGATCGTCATGTTTTGGGTTCGTTCTCTGAGGTTTGGCATTTCCCCTAGGTGCCTGTTTCATAACAAATATGCTGGCGCTGCACCAGCATTACGGCACACCGTTCATGAGGCAGTGTTACGGCACAGCGAGTCCAAGCTCCCTCTGCGCAGACGATTAGTATGATGTGCGGGGCGTTACTGACCGGGCACTGGCCGGCGTTTCGCACGTGCGTTGCGTGTGCCACATCACAAGCCGTTGCGCTTTCCTGAGTGGCCTGGTCATTCTGATCCTGTACCGGCTGGATTAGCTCGTGAATTGTTTCGCCAGAACCTGAAAATTTACCTCAAACCATGTGGCTCCATGTACTAGGGATGCAGCGAGCCATCAGATGACGACAGCGCACTCTACGGAGCAGCGCGCGCTGCCGCCGAACCGGTGTGGCGCGTCACTGTTGGCCGGTGAAGACGACCGCGCACTCTACGGAGCAGCGCGCGCTGCCGCCGAACCGGTGTGGCGCGTCACTGCTGGCCGGTGAAGACGACCGCGGAAGTGTTTTGCGCGGGAGCGGCAGCGGCAGCGGCAGCGGCAGCGGCAGGGCCCGGACGCGGAGCGCCACGCCCCGGCTAGCTGACGGGAACGGCGTGCGCGCCATCACCTTTCACCTTTAATCACCTTTCGGCTGATGCAGGATGATCTAAACATAGCGCGTGTGGCACCGTGTTGCTGTCAAGCTTAGCCTGGTCAGTTTAGTTTGTCCGATTCGTGAGGAGGTCGGGAGGCCTCGCTCCACTGCCGATGAATCTTAAGCACTGCAATCACGAGAATATAGGAATATACTCAATACAATATCGCATTTTCAGGCTTGCACCACTGGCTAATCCACGTAGGCTTGAGTTTCATCAAATTTGCAGTGCCAGAGCTGTTTCAGGTTTGCTTGTGTCTTTGTAACCTTTCTAAATATTTAAATCGAACTTTTTGAACGGGTGGACCTCTGGCATCAGATTTCACGCTAAGCAGTCCTTGTTGTGTGAGTCCTTACCTCTACCATCCAATTGTGCAAATCCAGGCCAACGTCGGAATTTTGATGTCGAAAGTTTAACACGCGCTCTGGTGGGGGCCAAATTGATCCCCCGAATATTTTTCCAAAATAGTTTTCGAACGGCGCGATGCAGCCGCGTCAAATTTGTATAGCTGTAGACAATTAAATAGCATATCGTCTAACATCAACAATTTAGATGTATCTTGCAAGGTCGCTGACCTATGCCAGGTCAAGTCAGGCCATGGTTTCAGCGAAGGCAACTTCTTGGGAATCCTTCAATCTGATCCAACAACGGAATGTTAGACGAAGCCATACATCTCTGAGCTGCTTTCTTAGGCAACAAAACAATTGAACGAACAAATAACATTGACCACGGTTCAGGTATGAAGGTCGGACGAAGTTCAAACAAACCTGTTTTATTACTCTAGGCATGCGAGCGTGCGTCGTAAAGTACTTCAAGCGCACGCATCGCTGCATGGACGCTGGACGTGACGAGCGGGGGCGGCGAGGAACATGGTCGGGATGGTGTTTAGATGTGTATCGAGCTGTCCCGGGTGACTGTCGTCACACGTGTTCGCTCTTATCTGTCCTGCACTGCTGCCGCCATAGGTTTTGCCTTGGCGAAGGGGAGATGAGGGCATCCCTGGCCATCGGCAGGACAGGATCAGCTCACTCAGACGATGAAGCGGCGGCGCGGCTAATTTGGAAGGGACGAGCTGGGGGTGTCCAGATGTCCCGCAGCACAGTCTGACTTACTCAGCGACACCAAGCCGACGCTCTGCCGGCATGTTTCACCATCAGGCCTGTGCCGATCGCGTGTCGCTGAACTGTTCAATTACTGAGTGCTGCGTTGTCCAGCTGCACAGTGCTTCAGCTCTGCGAACAGGACGCTTCAGTCGAAGTGGCGCTTTAGTGGCCATTTGGGTGATCATGTTTGTGGACGGCAAACATAATCAGCACTGTTATGCATGCGTAGTTGGTCCTATGTCATAAATATCAAGTACTGCGCGGACTATAATGCAATTAGCTTTCCGTGGAGGGCACAAATGTGCACGATCAATTAAATGCATTGCGTCAAGAACGTTTCAAAGGCCGCGGCCTGGCTGGGATCGTGGGATCCTGGGAGCATAGATGTGAAGACCGATTCTCCAAAGAGAGTCGGTCTTCAAAAAAAAAAAAATAGGAAAATCCCAAAGAAAAGATTCTCCGAAGAACTCCATGCTCACGCTAGGCGGATTCATTTATCTCAGCTCGGTTGATGATGATGTGTTAAGGTCATGGTGATTACGCTGACTGAGCTGGATTTTCACACTCTGGTCACAACATGCTTCCCTTCCGCTGTTCTGTTAGCGTGCAATGCGTGAATGCGAAAGCGGTACATGTGCTTTGTGTCCCGCAACATTAACGCATAAATTTGCCGTTAGCACTTTGAGCAGCCGATTAACTGACCTTTGCTGTTCTGCAGTAGAACTGTGGGGATTGGACCAGGAGCAACGATTTGCATTCCCATATGAAGAGACATGGTCCTCCCCATTTTTGATTTGGGCAATGTTGGTTTCGGTCCCTTAACACGAGCCCGGATGGCCGGTTGAATACCCTTCACTTGGGTGGACGTTAATTTGCCCCCTTGAGATCTCGGGAACTAAGAGAGCTAGAGACGCCATATTCACAGGGTGTGTTGGCCTGTGCGTAAACGTCCTTGTGTCAGACATTCAGACACAGACATTTGACATTCCTAAATTATGAACTTTGGTTAAAAAGGGTCAAACGAGGTCAGTCTCCAGATTGGTGCCCAAAGTGCCCCAGAATCTAGATACCTGTTCTAAAAAAAAAGGTTGCTGGTATTCATTTAAGGTCAGTGACATTGCTTCGTAGGTTATGGTGACCAAAATCATACAAGACCACTTTGAGTTGCGTGTAAATAAGCGTCAAAGATGGCGCTAGGCAGTATGTTCCTAAAACAAAATGTTGAACTAGGTTATTTTAGGTCAGTGACCTGTTATGGCCCCTAAGAAGTTGATGAAGGATGCATAATGCGGCTACTGTTATAAATAAATTCGAAATGAACATGAGAAACTATCTAATACAGCAACCTCTTGAGTAACAAAGCAGGTTGGTTTGGCTTTGGTCTCACTTTCATATCTGACCCTAGGTCAATGAAATTTGTTCAATCAGTTGTTGCGTTGCCTAAGAAGCTATCTCAGAGACCAATGGTTTTATCTTACACTTTGTTATGGCATCAAATTGAATGATTCCCTAAAGATTGTCTTCGTCGAGTCAATGTTCTGACTTCGACCTACCACAGGTAAACGATCTTGCAAGGTACATCCTAATTTTCGGTACTAAATGATCCGCTATATAATTGCTTACAGCCATGCAGCATTTGGTGCGGCTACGCCACGCCCTTTGGAAACCATTTTAGAAAACCTGCGAGGGGTCACATTGACCCCTCGAAGTGCGTGTGGTGACACTAAACTGAGGACGAATTATTAATGATTAAGTATACTAAGCGAAACCATCATGAAACTGAGGGAAAATTAAGTATGACACGAAACCAACTTTCCTCAGACGAAAATAGTTCTACTAGAAGGACTCGAAAAGTGAGAAACATTTCTTTTTTAATGGCATTGGCCAAATGGAAGTGGAACACAGTGTGAAGTGTGAAGATACAGATGTGTTGGGTAGGTTAGGTTGTCCGAGTCTCGCTGCATCGGTTACATGTTGTTTCAAAGACAGATTACGTTTGGTAATGTTTAGAGGAGTGCACGCGTGGCCGCGGAAACTCAACCGCACTGTCTTCGAGTGACCAAAGTGGCTGGGAGCATAGGAGAGTGGTCTTGGCTGGGGGTATGCCGGTGGTCGACGGTGAATCTGTCGAGTGTCTTCGAAAACCTGTCGTAAGAAGGCCGTGGGTCAGCCGTGGGAAGACCTTGAGTTGCCGTGAGCGCGGCGTGAGTCAGCCGTAATTTGGTCGTGATTCGGTCGCGACTGTGCCGGGAGCATTACGTGAGCTTGTATTGGGTAGGCAGTGAGTCAGTCGTGAACATGCCGCGAGCTGGTCACGAGTCCGCCGTGAGTCAGCTAGCTGTATGGAGCACGCCGTGACCGCCGTCCGTGGGACGTAAGTATATCATGAGCCTGCCACGTACCGACCGGAGCCGGCCAGCGCTTGGCCGGACATTGACCGTGAGTGTCGAGACGTTGCACTGGTCGCACGCTGATGCGACCGCTGACCGCTGTCCGCAGATCGCTGATGCGGCCACTGACCGCTGTCCGATCATCGATGACGCGGCCGCTGACCGCTGTCCGCAGGTCGCTGATGCGGCCACTGACCGCTGTCCGATCATCGATGACGCGGCCGCTGACCGCTCTCCGCAGATCGCTGATGCGACCGCTGACCGCCGTCCGCAGACCGCTGATGCGGCCACTGAACGCTGTCCGCAGATGCGTCTGCTCGGGTCGCTGCTGTTGGCGTTGCTCTGCCTGGCTCTGCTCGGGCTCGGCACCACGGAGGCCTTTAAACCCCGGCGGCAGTACGGCTGGCGAAAGCCGTACTTCTCGTGGCGTGACCCGCGGCTAGGACCGCACGCCAAGTTCACCTGGAATGAGGCCAGACGCTACTGCCGTCGGCTGGGATTGCAGCTGGTTTCCATCGACTCCTACCGCGAGAGCCAGGACATCGTCCACCTCATCGGCAAAGACCGTACGCCAGTGGGCAGGGCTGGGCCGTGTTCGCTGGCGAGGTTCGGGGAAGCGGCCTATTCAGCCGGCATCTGACGACGTTCAGAACCGCGCCTGAAATGAATTGACCTATTCCTGTCTTGCCGTTTTATCTAAATGTGGCTAAAATAGTCCTGTCCTCCCTAAAACTACCGGGGTCCGGGTCCAAAGACGCTAGTGGCGGTTACGCCAATAGACCTGACCTAGGTCTAACCGTATGTTGGCTTGGCCTGACATGTTCGCCCTGACGTCTGTAATGCGGAAAAGGCGTTTATTTTTGTAAGTTCGGATGTTTTTTTCACGATGGTGTTGGGATTAGAATCCTCGCCGAGAAAAGCTTGTTGAGGAGATTCTGACTACACCAAACCACCACTTATTTTAGTTTAATATAAATGTCAACAGTAGGTTGTCGCATCACGCAATGTTGCAACACGACTACCCCTCTTTTGGCCCGGCCACTGAGCCAAATGCCGGCTGGCGGTCGAAAGTGAGCCAAATAATTCGGTTTCAAGAATGTGTCTGTCATGTGCCTGTCACGTATCTGTCATGCGTTGGTCGGGCTGCTCGACGCCTTATGCCACTTGCCAGAAACCCTCAGAGCCTAGAGGCTCCAAGCTTCTCGTCTTAGAGAATGCTATGTCCGGCTGATGTCGCGATGTGCAGCTGCTCGTCCTGCAACACGCGACGGCCCTGATGTCTGTGGTCAGACGTGATCTTCACTAGCGGCCCTGATGTCTGTGGTCAGACGTGATCTTCACTAGCGGCCCTGATGTCTGTGGTCAGACATGCCCTACAACTGACGGCCCTGATGTCTGTGGTCAGACGTGTCCTCCGCTAACGGCGCTGATGTCTGTGGTCAGACGTGCCCTACATCTGGACGTCGGGCCGCATCGACTCCAGCGGCTATTTCTTCTGGACCGCGAGGGGCCGCCTGGTGAAGCCCTTCAACTGGTCCAGGACCGGCGGCGCGGGACGGCCCCAGCCCGACAACCGCGAGGGCCATGAGGACTGCCTGGCCGTGCTCAACAACGTCTACAATGACGGTATCGTGTGGCACGACGTCGCCTGCGATCACCGCAAGCCCTTCATCTGCGAGTGATGCCTTAGATCGGCATCGATTCGGCGAGTATCAGTTCACTGGAACGTTCGCAAGCATGTAATGTCTGACATTCGTCGATGCGCGCATGCTTACAAAACATAATGCATGTGAAAGAGTGTAGACCGATAGGAGATGCTTTCTGTTCACCATGCGTCTGACTCCCGCGTTAGCCTGCACTCGCAGTGCATGGTGCCTTAGATGAATCGCATTCAGGCCGGTGGGAATGCTTCACGAGGTCAACGGAAGACTTCTTTTAAGTGATTCATGATCAGACAGCAGTGCGCAGACTGCATACTGGCCTGACGACGAGCGGTTGACTGGCATATGTAAGGCCCCTGAGAAACGTAGTTGCATTTATGAAACATTCATTTATATTTAGCGTTAAGTAGTTGGATTAAACATGTTATTGGTGTATCGCAAGTTCTCTAAATCGTGCCATGCATTTACAAGACTGCGAAATGTACGCAAGCGGCTGCGACTTTTTGTAAAATGAGCACATTTGGTGCGTGTCAGCTGGATATCGTCTGTTTCCTCGTTTGCCTGTATCATGCGTAGCATCGCCTTTACTGACGTATCTGTCATCGCGCGGCATGTTCAGCTCTCGGTGATCGGCTCCACTAAGGTCACGGGTGTATAACCACCCAGCCAGTGTGCACCAGGACTTGGGCAATAGACATAAGAGCAGGCGCTTCAGGAGCTCTCGGTGATCGGCTCCACTAAGGTCACGGGTGTATGACCACCCAGCCAGTGTGCACCAGGACTTGGCGCAATAGACATAATAGCAGGCGCCTCACGAGCTCTCGGTGATCGGCTCCACCAAGGTCACGGGTGTATGACCACCCAGCCAGTGTGCACCAGGACTTGGACAATAGACATAAGAGCAGGCGCTTCAGGAGCTCTCGGTGATCGGCTCCACCAAGGTCACGGGTGTATAACCACCCAGCCAGTGTGCACCAGGACTTGGGCAATAGACATAAGAGCAGGCGCTTCAGGAGCTCTCGGTGATCGGCTCCACCAAGGTCACGGGTGTATGACCACCCAGCCAGTGTGCACCAGGACTTGGGCAATAGACATAAGAGCAGGCGCTTCAGGAGCTCTCGGTGATCGGCTCCACCAAGGTCACGGGTGTATGACCACCCAGCCAGTGTGCACCAGGACTTGGGCAATAGACATAAGAGCAGGCGCTTCAGGAGCTCTCGGTGATCGGCTCCACTAAGGTCACGGGTGTATGACCACCCAGCCAGTGTGCACCAGGACTTGGACAATAGACGTAAGAGCAGGCGCCTCAGGAGCTCTCGGTGATCGGCTCCACTAAGGTCACGGGTGTATGACCACCCAGCCAGTGTGCACCAGGACTTGGCGCAATAGACATAATAGCAGGCGCCTCACGAGCTCTCGGTGATCGGCTCCACCAAGGTCACGGGTGTATGACCACCCAGCCAGTGTGCACCAGGACTTGGCGCAATAGACATAAGAGCAGGCGCTTCAGGAGCTCTCGGTGATCGGCTCCACTAAGGTCACGGGTGTATGACCACCCAGCCAGTGTGCACCAGGACTTGGGCAATAGACATAAGAGCAGGCGCCTCATGAGCTCTCGGTGATCGGCTCCACCAAGGTCACGGGTGTATGACCACCCAGCCAGTGTGCACCAGGACTTGGCGCAATAGACATAAGAGCATGCGCCTCAGGCAGGCAGCCATGGAAGTCCTGGTCACTACAATGACGACACCCCCGCCACCTACCACCAGCCTCACATGTTTTGGCAAAGCTCTGTGACGTTTCAAGACTAACATGTCCTTTTATTTCACAGAAAAAGTAGATGCCAGCAAGAAAATTTTAAATCCAACGATGGTTGTGACTGAAACCGAACCATTCCCTCATGGACCTAAAACAGACAGTGGCATCCCGGAAAGGACAGAGGGGAATGGGGTGACGCCGAACCTGATGCAATTCGAAGGCATCCAAATAAACTAAGAGTTGTGGTGAGCTGGCGCGTCAACAATCTGAACTGATGCTTCGAATCACGAGGGCCCCTTCGGGTCTCTCTTGACAGACAATAATTCGTCCGATTTGACGACTCAAGGGGTTGGTCGGAGGTCGCATCAATAGACGCCGGCCGCATTGCCGTGCCTTCAGATGCCTGTTAGAGAGCCCTTTGCGTGGATCAAAGATCCCTTAGTCGATTAGGCCCTCTATGCCGGGCAGGCACGACCAGTACAAAACAGCCCGTGTTGGTCTGGATATGACGGTCCATTTCATATGCAGGGACGAGGCCAGGGACCGCAATTTGCACTGGTCGAGGCCCCTGAGTCAATGAGGGACCGCCGTGTCGGTAATAGAGCGCATGACAGGCGTCTTGTGTTGGTAAGGGGCCGTGTCGGCTGGTAGCAGTGTTCGAAAGGGCTCGAAGGGCTCGTCTGGAGTTACATTGAAGACCGACTAGCACCGCCGGCGTTCTAAGACAGTGAGACATTGGTACGAAAGTCGCCAATCGCATGTCACCGGGCACTGCGGTACGCTCACCCAAGATGGACTGTGTATCAAGAGCCGCGTTGGAGAAATTAGGAGGACTGTCGAAATATACGGGGCTGAACGTATCAGTGCTTTGTACGATCTTAGCAACGCACAACATGCGCTCCATATGTCATGCGAGATCTCACCTTCCAAATTCCCATGCGCTTCAAACAACTGGCTTCAAACCATCGCTTTAATTCGCCGTTTTTCATATCGCGCACATATAGGGGGGTCGATACGATCCCCCGACGTTTCCAAATGACGAAAAATAGAACACACCAGTAGATTGTTCTCAACGAGCCTTCGCGACCTGTACTAGTTGTTATGTTGTTATTTCAGTATTTGGCCCCAGTGTATCAGGTTAAAGGTCAGATTTTCCAAACAATTACACCTTTTCAACCTTAAAGCATCATGCATACGAGACCATACATCGTGACTACACGGAACCAACACAGGCGTGCTCCTTGTCCAACTAAAAGTGTGCATTTGTATGGGCTTTGAGCACGCACCTATGATATATGGCTCCATTAATGTGACGATGTCGGCGTTCCGCGGCATTGTTGGTTGCCGCCCGCCGCCCGCGCTCGCCGTAGATCGCCAAGCAATGTTCCTCAAAAACCGCCGCTGCTTTAAAGCAGAAAAGCTAGGAGCACGTTTTTAGTGTCAAAACATGCGCAATGTGTACCCATACACTGTATAAAATTTGGGCCCGATAGCACATGTCGGGGAAATATCCTCAAAAAAACCTTGTGAGGCTCACATCGACCCAGGGCGAAGGGAAGAGGCCTGAGACGGCGTTCAAAAGAAACCAGGCGATCAAATGTGGCACTAGGAAACGTTGCTTTGTCATACACTGTGATGATAGAGCCACGCTGTTATAGCACGTGGTTCTGTACTTTTTCGCACGTGAATAAGAGTGTATGCATCTGATTGGACTGTTGGCAAAGCTAAGCCCATTTTGTACACTCGACTCAGTTTCAAGGGGTGCAACCAAAAACTGCTTGTAACCAGACTTAGCCCTAGATGCCAAGAACCGAAGACTTTGAGCTGCTCGGTTTCGATATCATAAGTTCCGAGGCCTTATGCTGAGTTTGCAGTCTTCAATATACCAGGATGTACTGGTTAAACAATGTTACAGAGCAAACATTGGCTATATTTGCAACATTCGACGGCTCAAGCCATGCTTATGATCACAATTGAAAAAGGTTGAGCACGGTTAAGCAAAAAGTGCGGCTAAAAACCAAGACATGTGAGTCTAAAAGATGCCCGAGTCTGCGCAGACGTCAACAAAATAGTGTCAAAAATAACAATTCATCAGAGCTCCCACATCCTGTCACCAGGTATGCGGTTCTACGCTAAGGGCTGCACGAAATACAGGCAACTAAGCCGAAATGTTACGATTACCCACATTGAGTATCACATTGCCCAGTTGCAGGCGCCATGAGCATCGTCTAAAGCTCACGAGCAGTCAGGTCCTCACGTCACGTCCTCACGTCTCACGTATTGGAAAGTCAGTTCCTCACGTCCCCAATACCCGATACACTGTACCGTTAAGGGCTGCCCGAAAGATAAGGGCTAAGCCGAAATGCTTCGATGAACCGCATCGATTATCAGGATATAGATAAATTTTCAAGCAGACATTTGTGTTTGTCACAGCGAATGTGGAGCTATTCTAAGCGTGCATAACCTGAACAAAATTGTTCAAACCGGATTCCATTATAGCGTGTATGTGGTCAGCCTCGGACAGCGATCACGAATATATAGCAATTCTAAGACACTGAGGTCTGAGTGTCTGGCTGTTTTTGATTTTTTAATTTCAAAGTTAGTGTTTGTCGCAACGTGCTCCATTGATACCTATCGATACACCATTTGTCCCCTTACGGTCTGAACGCACTACGTAAGTGTGCGTTCCCAAGGTGCACATTAAATCGGTCACGAATGCTATGTTTTGTTTTTCATACACGAAATACTCGAGGCTCAGACTGAAATATATTTTATGGGCTACGCCCTTCCGCTTGCGCTTTCTATGGCAAGTAATTTTCTAATGTAGTACTCGATATGAGTCATCGTAACTATCCTGCTCATCCGTCTGCGTTTTGTGCAGCCCGTAGGGTAGAATTGTGTGTACGGTGTTAAGACGTCGGGGCTTGGACGTTTTACTATTTTTGACAGTTTTAAATGACAATGTGTGCTAAGGTTTGAGGCATTTTCTGGATTTCTGTGTCTTTGTTTTCGGGTACAATTTTTGTTTTAATTTTGCTCAACCTTCACTCATGAGGGTAAGCTGGTGTGAAAGGTCGAGTACTGTCCGTGGAACCGCCGTTTGCTCTGGATCGTCGTTTAATCAACACCTCCGGGTGTATTGAAGACCAGCAACTAACTACAGGACCTCTGAGGTGGTGTTTACGAATAAAGGCTCGCTATCGTCTGGCGTCGAAATGTCAGACTTATAACATGTCACTAAAGCAAACAAACGTTCATTTCTATACATGACAGAGGCCGTTGTCATGTGCAAATAGTCTGGCAAATACCTTGGCTGCAAAAACTTATGAGTCAAGATGTTCGTGTGAGCAGTTGATTACTGTGTTGTGGCATTGGGAAGTGTTCCGTGGCACCACGCCGTGTCGTGCGTCCTTTCGACATCGAATAGCTGTGTGTCGACTGCGGCTGGTATACATAAACAGACATAGACGACTGTGTCTTTTGTCTTTAAAAGAGAGCCGAACATTGTTGCCTTAAGTCATCGGATGGTCCGTGGTGCATCGGTCTTCCGAAACCCATCTTAGACATTCGAAATATATCCATGTTTTCACGAAACCCACTAAGTTGATCGGCTACCATTTTGTCTTCTGTGTATACAGCGCTGAAGGCAGAGATGGAACGAAGATGCAACGGTCTTTTCACGATCTTAACAGAGAATTGCAGCTAGTGATATCGCCTTTCAGGTGCGCAAATATCATTCTCCCGTCCGGCCATGGGTACATGCAGTTCCCTCCCAGCTGATATTTCTGAGGCGCGGAATCACAGGGCGTTTCTGCGTACCATATTTATTTCAGCCCGAATGAACGACAATCGGATGTACGTGCTGTTTTTTTTTGCATGTACGTGAGCGTGACGGTGTTTATTGTGAATGTGTAAACGCCTGTCACTGTTACCTACAATGTGCACCTGCTTTGACTCATGGAGTCCACTATGTGGATGAATCCTAAAAAACGAACATGAACAGGAACAGGGGCATGAACAGGAAGACGAACATGATGGACGTGAACATATTCGAACCATCAACACATTTTGATATGAACATAATTGTTTTTCAGTAGCTCACTCCGAAGAAGGTTTATTTTCATGTTCCTTTTCATGTTCAAATATTTGTGATCACCACTACCTCGTAAATTCACTAAAACACTTGCATCAGTATCATTGTCAAACTCATCCTTGCAAACAGTGATGCGTTTTATGTCATTTTAAAAAGCAATTTACTTTTCATTACGTCGTACAAGTAACGGCCTATTTCAATGGAGGGCAAGAATTTGTGGTAGCTGATGTAGCTACTAGTCATGTTGAGGTGCCAGCATGTGACCACAGGCTTTCCGTAAGCCCACTGCTTTCTTTGCCCGCAAACGCCGCCTTACCGCCTAACCTCGGTCACCACATCTACTTCTCCAGCACCCAAAGTACTCTCCGCAACCTCATTCTAACCCGTTTGCCATCACACTTTTCTACTAATATTCCCCATGCAGAATTGGATGTAAATTTCGAAAATTTAAGTCTCTAACAAATCGGAGGTGTTATTAACTTCATAAATCGTTTGTGTTACAAAACTACGTTATTCACTGATAATGCCAATATTTTGAGTTTCCTTCATGTTTACACTTGGGACATTGTATTGCTTACATAATAACATATTTCCGTAACACAAATGGGCTATAGTGGCAGAGGCATCGTCGTTTTACTCAACATATTACATCACTACGTCATTTTCTGAGGTCACCATCAACGGAAAACGACTCGTCACAAAGGTCTAAATACTTCAGAATCGTGATTGAAGCACAAGATAACTCCGTTCTCGAAATTCGGTCAGATCAGAAGAAGTGTTTTGAAAATTTGCACCTTAACTAGTCGCTTTGGTGTGGAATAACCTTAACCCTAAATGAATGACCCTTACCCTTCGGAGGAAGGTAGGTGGTCGATGCGACTTGCCCTATACCCCATCTCTTAAAGGTTTATGAGTGGATAAATTTATCCAGAATGTTATTTAAAGGCATCCAGTTTTGGTGGGCGATAAGACATCCACCGCACGGATTTTGACAATTTAAACGCGCCTCGATCTTTCCTGGTCACCGATTACCGACGGTTTTTAGGAACACTGCATAGCGATCCGGGGCCAGCGTGGGCGGCGAGCTGCAGCCGACGAGTCCGCTAATTGCACGCGGCCGGCCCATACTGTCACATTAACGCAACCGTTCATCATTAATATGTGCTCGCAGGAAAGGAAACTGCGTCAATGTGTTCAGAAGTTAAGAGGGAACACGTCTATGAAAGTTTCATGCTGCTAACTGGCATGGTTTTGTGCATAATGACATGCAAAGTTGAAATAGTGCGGTTTTCAGAAAAACTGCGTTTTGCCCGCAATAATGAGGTCACTTATTATTGGCCAAGCAGCTTATTACCAATCACGAGACACCGTTGAGACCAATCCACAGCATTTCTGCGAGGCTCTATCCTTTCAGTTTGAACGCGGTAGGAGGGAGATGTTTGGAGAGGTTTGGCCACTACCAGTTCTTGTTATGAAACAGGCAATGTGAGCGCAGCGATGTTATGTTGAGTACACCACCTTCAATATACAGAAGGTGCTGTAATAAAAGATATTGGAGCATATGGAGAACGGGGTGGTGGTGCTTAGCGCCACAAATACTAACAAAGGAATATAAATTTTAGCAACAGCACAAGCCAATGCGGACCTCAAGATCTATCATCGCAGCACATTCGGAACATTCGTCCTGGCCTGAACGTATAAACTTCATCATGAGACCTGGTTAAACAACGTGCTGAGGTTATGCACGTTCCTGAGACTCAGGGAATATTCATGGCGGCTGATGATCGAGGTAAGTAATGTTCCAAGTTCATGCTATTCGTCGGACTTGGTAAAAATCTGGCTTAACTGCATTCACTTAGCCGAGGAGCTTACTATCGAGGGGATTTGCGAACAGTATCTTGGATCACCATTGCGACGGTGTTGCAAGTATCATATCAAATATCTCAAGCTTTTGTGCGAGATGCTGTGCTGTCACTTCGTTCACCACAACACGCCCTCATGTTAACGTGTTTTTGGGTCTCGCTGAGGTTGTAGGACAGTCATCCACGTTCTGAAAGTTGTGGGGTGCGCGTCCCTTGCATCCCGCACGGCGTTCACTGCCCCTGTGCATGCATTTTCGGCTGCCACCAGGTTCTTAGGTAGGCACTGGGCGGGGGTCTCGGCCCATCCTGAGTCAGCAATTTTGCACCATATACCAGGCGATTTTTCAAAACTTCGGTCAAAATTGGCAGGATTTCGGAGGGAACCGTGGTATTGCTAACTCACAACCCCCACTCTGCCCTGGTACGCCAGTGGTCGCTAAAACTCGAGGAATGCAAAATATCTGATTCCATCCCACTGACGGTGAATGACCACCAGCGGCCTATTTCGCCTATGCAGCTAGCTGAGCTGGTCCAGCTCCGACGGGCAGAGGTCACAGGTCATTAACGTTCGCAGCGGAGTATCCAACTGTGCCAATCGTAACCGCGCTTCCGCAAGCGAGTCAACTTGTGACAGCTATGAACTCTGGTCTTAAACTATTTTAAGCTTCTAGCTGTCAGTATTTGTTCTTGTTATGGCATCAGTATGAGAAAACGAAGCTGTAGCACCATTGAATTACTTAACATTGCCCTTCGCTTGCCGTATACACCTGTCTCAACAACGTAAGGGCGCAATTCCGTTCTGACATCAATGGTGCATCGATTCCAAACAGGAAAGGAAACACCAGCGAGTTAAAACTACACTGCTTCTGTAGATGTGCGCGCCTGCATATCACGCTGTGCGGAACATCCTCGCATAATGGTAGGGCATGGTTCGTTAGACGTCCACAGAGGAAGCGTCGCTGAGGTCCTCTTTTTGAATTGAAACATTTGGTGTCATTAAAGCGAGTGTTCCACATATGCTGGGGGTTTAAGTTGAAATAGTCATTTTAAAGGTCATTCGATGCAGTTCACAGCTCCGCCCTTCGTAAGAACTAAACACTTTAGCTTTCTAACTACACGCCGCGGAGATGTGCAGACAATGTCAAGTGTACTTTTTAAGGCCATTTAGGCATGCATAACGCCATAGCAATGCCATTCAATGCCTGCCACTCCACAGGGCAGGCGTCGTCCAAGACCAGGAAGAATATTGTCGTCCAACTGTTCAGATCTGACGCCCGTGAGCACCATTTCCACACAAAGTGGGCGTCAGTTGGCTCTCAGATAATGTTGAGGAAGCCGTGCAAACCTCCATCATGGAACGTGTTTTACGCTACATAATATAAGAAGTGGAACACAGTTTCATCATTTGCTAGCTATTTTGCAGATTAGACTTGAAATCGAATAGCTTAAGAATAACGCAATAACCGAGTGTGTTAATACAAGCAAACATCTTAAACTCGCGGATAAACATGCAAGAACACCACAAGAATGGGTGAAAACACGAGCGCATAACGATATCCATCTCTCGACGAGTTTGAGAAGCTACAAGCATGCGGCAGTTTCACACGGCTAGACTGGCAGTACCTCAACGTCATACAAACGCTCCATAACGGGATAAAACAATTATGTATTGGAGGGCATATTAACCAGCTAGAGAAATGTGTTTGCGAGTGGCGGGGGAGGGTGTGTGTGTGTGTGTGGGGGGGGGGGGGTTATACGGTAGGCGTGCGTGCGTACGTGCGTGCGTGCGTGCGTGCGCTGCGCTACTGCCGAGCCGCCGCTGGGTGTTTGTGCGCCGCCCGCTGCTGCTGTCACACCTCCCCACATAAGCAAATTATAATGAGGCGCCCTTTTGGTTACATACAAACCCGATGATGTAAGCGCACGACTCAGAACGCTGCGACTCCGGTACACCCAACATCAACACACACTCATGTGAGCCACAGAGCTAGGATGAAGCGGTGACCGGGGCATTGGCGGGATCATTGTTCCGATCAGGTACCGTGAACGCTGGCTCCCCGTACATGGCTGTGCGCCCTTAACCACGGTATCCCACCTCCATCTTTTTAGTGCATGATGATAATTAACGGGGCAAAAACGGAACAGGATGCACTGATAATGCGCCCAACAGGCAAGGCTCCCACGGACAGGCGAATTGGACAAGGGCCCGCTGGATAACAACCCTGGGAGTCCCCCCGGCCTGAACCAATCCACGCAGACTCAATGCATTCGGCGTCCCACCACACTCACTCCAAGCATACACACACGCTGGCCGCGTCACCCCACTCATTCTTGGCTTGCACACGGGTGGGACACACCCACCCCTAACCAGCGCCTTGACATTATAATTGGCTAGCCTACGTGAGTCCTCGTTAAGCCAACTTAAATTCATTTGTGATATCGAACATTCAATAAAGCCGTGTTTAAGCCCTATTTAAAATATGTCATGTTAGTTCATTGGCTCTGCAACAACTCAGCTAACGAAGTAAATAAAACGGGAACGTGGTTTCCCAAAACAGGTTGGTTGGCTGAGTTATGAAAAACAACGAAGTGTACCCTGATAAAGTACCCTGATAATGTGCCAACAAATTGGTTTCTCTCCGAAATTGGCTCACTTTTTCACAAATCTGCAGGCTGCATCCCAAGTTACGGCGGGGAATGAGACTCCTGCGACTGAATAGGGAACCGCACTGCTGGTTGCAAGTAAATAGGAAGTAAAAAAGCAAACGTCGACACTGAATGTATTTAACTGTCTGCCAAACGTCACGCAAAACACTACAAATGTGCCTCGCTTAAGGCGCTGTTGACTCACCATCTGAACAACGGATCCGAGTGTATGCCACTGAGATGGTTTACGATATATAAGCTCAATGAGTTGGGAGAATCGTGAGCTTATATTCGCCATCCACTTTAACGATCTTGACACGCTTTCTTCCTTTTACGCTTCGGAACCTCCCAAGTATAGAATTTGGGGTCCAGCAAAACCAGTTACAGCACTGCCAAAAACACTGCCAGTTCAGTCGGCGCGCCGCCATCTTCGCGTCAGAGTCCGAGGCCACTGACTTTGCGCCAGAGCCCGAGGCCACTGACTCGGTTTCACTCGGTTCGCCGCGGTACACATCCCGGCGGACCGGACATCCGGACTTGTCGGACATCCCTGGATCTCGCTCGTGCTGGACCGGAGTCGCCCCCCCCCCCCCCCCCTCCTCCTTGTTGACGGGCGCCTTAATGGAAGGGCCATGTGCCAGTCAAGAACCAGCACCGGACCTGCACCGAACACCGAACACAGCACAGCACAGCTGCACAGCACCGAACCCTCTGCCCATTTTGTCTACGGCATCAATGTGTCCAACGGGGATCCCTGTACTGTTTATTAAACCCACTACGCTTGGGACCTTTTTGGGTCGGTGAATGACCCCGCGTGGATCCAGGGCCAATCATCCCGGTCAGAGGGCCTGCGGCGCCAAAGGGGCTACCAATATATCATGTGCGTTAAAAGTAACCGATTGGAAATCTAAAAGGGGACGGAACGGTTCTTCAGCACCAATCGGGAAATGCATGGGGTCTCAAGTTTTGGCTGAAAACTCTATTGGGGTCTGGCTATTGAAGGGGGCGGGGGGGGATGCGAGAAGGGCGAGGGGTCCAGGAACCCCCTGGGAGGAGCTCTTTTCGGAACCGTGAAGTCCAAAAAATTATCGTACTGAATGAGAAGAGCAAACAATATTGCCAAATAAAAGTTTTGACAATACCGTAGCAGCGTCTAGCAGTCCATGAAGCCCTCTCTGGTAAACTCGTGAACCCGTTCTGGCCGATCAGTCGGGACTTCCTCGTCGTCAGGGGTGCACTGGAATTTAAGGCCCTTAAAACTGCTTAGACCTCTGTTGCCCTTCAAACTATGGACACTAATGGAACTGGAAAACTATTTGGATACCCTGGTCGCTCAGGGGTCGCATTTACCGCTCAGGTACCTCCAGTAGCGCACACAGGAGATGTACAGGGGCCCGTGCCCTGCTCCCTCCCGCCCAAGGGCTCTGGGGACAGGCGATCAAAGACCCGATTCGTGGCTCCGAGGAGCCCGAAGGGATCGGTGTAGATCGTATTAGGCATCCCGGCCCTGCGGCCCAGCTCCGCATAACCGGTATCACTTGCACATAACCGGTATTACAAAAACTGATGTATGTAGGTATAAGATTCATGTAAGAACAAGCGCGAGATAAATTACGTTAGTTGTTCAGTGCATTAGCGAGCAACATTATTAACATAGATAAGACAACAGTAGTATAAGTGTCATTCGCCGGAGAAAAAAAAGGAGAATGGAGATAAAGTTGGGTGGATATTTTGGCAACATGCCTTTATCCACACTATCGCAGAAGGGAACTCAAAATTTTCTGCCGATAATCATACTCGATTTTTCATGTTTTTTTTTTGTAAACGAGAGGCCAGTTTTTACAGGACGCCAACACTCAGGGGATTAAGAAAATAGCGTTTGCCAGCCATTACCACGGGACAGTGCCTATCTAAGAATTACATTGCACGAACATACGTGTTCGTGTGAACGAATTCAAACCAATGGGCATCACGCATCACGCTTCATTCAAACATGCAAGCAAACTGAACGTTAGCATGATCGGCTATGATGGGCCCTGCGTGCTAAGATTTCGTCGCCGACTTTTTATGAGAATGGATTCACTTATTGTCTTTTCTGGGTAGTCCTGTGCTCTGCAGACAACTACAGAGGACATCCATATATATATATATATATATATATATATATATATATATATATATATATATATGTACGCGTTTTGCGAATCAATGGGCATGTGGTTAAGTCATGCATCAAATTTCGCGACAGGTAGTGGCCCAGAATCGACCAAGACAAAGGGCCATTGTAGGTTAAGTCGATCAGATTTGTTATCGAAAATCAGTTTTAGCGCGTGTCCCGTTCATTAACGACAGCCTCATGGTAGAGCAATGCGAATACACCTTCAAAAATAACTATATCTCAAAAACACTGCCACGCCAAATGCTCACATGCATTATATATGTTTTCGTGATTGACGGCGACAAGTTAGTTAGATGCCTCTTGCTGTGAAAATGACAGCATATCGCGCAATTTTGTTTCTTGTAAAAATCGTCCAGCCTCCGGAACATCCGGCCGAATTACGACCGGGGTATATAACGGGAGAGCTTTGGCACCCATAGATCAGGGTGCAAAAGTGTGGATTCATGTAATGTTGCGCTCAGGAAATCTGTGGTTGATAGTAATATTCCCTCTGCATGTGCGTTGTTCGTATGTCTAAGTACCTCTGCTTGCTGTCTGTCTTAACCATCGCCCTGATTCCCCGTTTTGCGTAACCTGGACTGAGATGGGGAGACGGGGTTCACCGACAGCCTCCAGCGCACGTCCCTGAATCCCTGTAGATCCAACGCCGTTTGGGATTACTATTCAAGGCTATCTGACGCTATTCGCTGCTAACTGCTACTCCGTCGGCGCCATTTATGTAGCCTCCCGCGTTTTTTGGAGACGCGTGAAGAGCCGTGATAGCGCGATTGGTTGGTAGTATAGAGAAAGGCAGTATATAACTTTAGGTCAGTGTCATACACAAACTATCGTATCAGGCTCAACGCCGGTGAATACATGTAACGATGTTTACTTTGTATGGCTGGCTTGCTCTATTAGGTGGATAAAATTCTTCCGCCCCTGCTGCATTGGCGTCCGAGCCCGGTCACGCAACAGCCTGACGTCCCAGATGGTCTAATTTTGTACATAACTTTGTAGAGTGATGTGTGTGTGTGTGTGTGTGTGTGTGTGTGTGTGTGTGTGTGCGTGCGCGTCATTGGGGCTTTACCACGCACTCAGCTGCTAATGCTATATGACGTCGCCTGCCTCTCACCCTGGGAAGGCAAGGCAGGAACCACGGGAATCGAACCCCACACCTCTGGTTTCCCAGATGTGTAGTGGCATACACTTGCTACTACCGGGATCCCTTGTGGGGTGATTGAGCAGTCTGTTATCCCAAATGAATGGTGCAAACCGCATTCTGCTTGGTTTTGACTAAGTTGTCCCAAAGTTTGGGAAGGGCTGGCATTCCATCCAACTAAATAGGAAGCTTCACCCCTGGTTCCAAATTGAGTATATTTAGATCAGTAAAAGCTGGGGCGGGTATCACATTGTGCTAGAATCTTTCCCTTAATTGAGAAAGATTGTTCCCTGGCTAGAATGCTGCTGCACCAACTGATATGATCTGAATGCTACTATTTATGTTGGTTGCATGATATTTTGATAATAAACCTGTCATGATGTGCCCTGGAGAATGGTGGTGCAACAAGTGCACATCATTTTAAGCATTTGTTTCAGTCAGCCTTGATTAGGGCTCACACCTTTACAATATAATGATTAATATCAAAACTTCCTATGCCCTCCATGGCTTCAAATAATAGAATAGGTATGAGCATAGACTTAGGAAGGAGGCACTTAGAAAGCCAAAAAATTAAAACATTGCAAGCAGCCAATGTCTAGTGCTCTTTGGCAATCACTGAGGCCAACTAGAGCATGGTGTTTTCTGTCATCTGCTGCCAAAGGATGTTCTTTGCAGTGACTATTTTGTCACTGTCAGTCACTTTGTCAGTGACTATTCTACCAGCTGTGAATGCAGTGCAAATTCACCTGGGTTATTTTGTTCTCACTACAAGCTGTGATTTAATATTTTTGTTCTCTCCCCCAAGGAGCAAAACCAAATTTCTCATACTGCTGGCATCCCATCCAAGTAAATAGGAAACTACAGCCCTGGTCACGGCTGAAGTATATCTAGGGCAGTACAAGCCTAGGTGGGTATCACATTGCCCCAGAATCTTTCCCTTAAGTGAGATGTCCCAGAATCTTTCCCTTAAGTGGGAAAGATTGTGCCTTGGCTAGAATGTAGCTATGCTAATGACTGTGACCCAGATGCTCCTATTGATGTTATTGTGACGTGACATTTTGATCATGAGTTTGTCATGGTGTGCTCTGGGGCATTGTTCAGCAGGTGCTTAACATTTTAAGCATTGGTTTCTATCAGCCTTAATTAGGGCTCACACCTTTGCAGTATAATTGTAATTATCAACAACTTCCTATCAGCACCATGACTTTTGCAATATGTTGCTTGCACCCCCCAAATGTTGTGAAATACAACAAACCAACAGAAATCCATCAGCACTGTTACTTGTCCTGTTACGTTGGTTGTTTGCATTGTTTGCCTGGAAACACGTGTGATGTGAAAAACATGCCTGCGGGAACACAGTTGCAGAACCTGTGCCACAATATCTGATATTTACAATTGAAATTGGATTTAGGGTATAAACAACATAATTTTCTGGAACAACATCCATCAAATAACTTATCATCCGGTTTTCAAAAGAGTTGTGTGATTGCTACCTATTGTTCTTGGTGCCTGAAAGTAAGGGATGTCTACTTGGAAGAGTACTGTTGTCATTCTGTATGGTAGTGCCTCCTTCTGTCTAGACTGTTGTGTATGGGTTATGGAGCTGTGGTATATGCAATTTCCATGAGTATGAGCTTCTTGTTCTTTTGACTTGTTCACTGGTGATTTTTCATTCATGTCTCAGGTCATGTTTCAGCTCTGAAATCAGCATGGGCAAGACATGTTTAGCTCTACATGGGTTTCTGATCCTAAATGCTCCATTCCTGCTGTAAGTCCTAGTAAAAAAAACTTCTAAAATTGGTATGGTGTGTGCTCTATCAAAACTGTTATGCCCATGTTGTTGATACTGTTCTGTAAATGTTGTCAGCATTTGCAGCATGTGATGCTTTAGTACTGGCTTGTTGTTAGATAATATATTCTTGCTTTTCTCTAATGTCTCTAAATTTTCTCTAATATTCTTGCTTTTCTCATATAATTGCAGGACCAGTTTGAAGGTGCTACTAGCCTGTTAACACATTGTCATTGATTGTGATTAGGTGTGTGTTGTATTTTCTGGCATGCATTATGACTTCAAACACATACTCATACTGTCATTGATCAATTTGGTTTTTGATGCATGTTCATCAAGTGCCTACTGCTATTGATGAGGTAATAAGTATTTGTTCTTGATGGCAGTGGATGTGGTAAGAATCTTCCCATGTTCAGGCTGCTTTGGTCATTCATGGTCTAGCAGACTAGGAGTTCATGCCTAAGGCAGCTATGGTGAAAAAGGGGATGGTAGCTGGAAGGTATAGAGTCTGTCTTGGTACAGAAGAGGATAGAATGCCTCACCTAGATCAGCTGGCATGGTACTGCACTCCCCTCCCTTAAAGGTAATTTGCCTTATTGAGGGGTCCTTGGGCAGCTTTTTCATACTCCATGAGATGTTGCACCAGCATGTTTAACAGCATGAGTAGAGCATGAGTCTGTTTTGATTAAATAAGGAAAACCCCTGGGAAACCTGGGAAAAATCCACACTTTAGGTATCTCCCTGGGTGTGCGGAGAATGTCATCATACACACTGTTATTGAAGGCCAGCAAGTGTGATGACCCATATCACCATCAGAGACCATAGTGCCAGCTGGACATTGAACCTGAGCCCACCAGGCAGTGGCCTGTACCATTAGTCATTGTAATAGATGGCCACCTGTAGGTAGGCACTCACACAATCAGTACGCCTGAACTAGGTGTTTAACATCCCCCTGGTAGAGGTCAAGGAGGGCTTTAAAGGCAAACTTTGTGGAAAGGATATGCCATCTGTTCATGTGAAAGGGTTTGTTAGTTTTCCGGAGAACCATCGACTTGCTTCGAAAACAGACGTTGAAAAGGAAGAGTCTACTAGCCAAAGAGTTGCAACATAAGGGTAAGAGAGGCGTTGGAAGGGCGGCGTCGCACACTCCGAAGTCGTCGTCGTCGTTGTCGTAAACGCTGACGTGGCTCGCGTCGAGCCGCGCCGTCAGAGCCTGAACATGGACTGATAGGCAGAGACCGTGCGTCCCTGCCCGCGTGTTCCATAAACCCACGTGGCCCACATATGGGCTCCAGATGATGAGGACCAATCGGCAGGGGGGCCGCCCACACCATCGCGGGGATGCCGCCGCCGCGCCGGCAGCGACGGCCCGTTTGCTCGCCAACGCCATCCATGTATATGAATGATAATAAAACACCTGTTGATGGAAACTCAACATTTGAGAATTCAGAGTCATTGGTCAAATCAATCAAAAACCACCCCAAAACGCAACTGAAGAGACAAGCCCGCTTTTATCCGTCACTTGAGAAAAGTCAGTTGACCTACGCCATGCTGGATGCCCATGGGCTTGGAAGCATTCCGAGGTGAGCTGCCAGGGTTGTCAGTTAACGCTTCTGCATTAACCACTGCGTGTCTGGGAAACCAGAGGCACGGGGTTCGATTCTCCGCGGTGCCCGCGCTTCCTGCCGGGGTGAGAAGCAGGCGACGCCATATAGCCTCAGCAGCTGAGTACGTCGTAAGCCCCCAACGACTAACGAGGTGCACTGTCACTGCTTCCTGTCATCAGGTGCCAGGCGTACGTCACAGTGGCCGCAGCTGAACAGCCAGTGGGCAATATCACCTGGGACTTTCTTATCTTCACTCAGCAGTGGCCTCAGACAACGTGCATCGCGTACAAGGGCGAGAACAGTCAGCATGCCTGCGAAATATTCAGCAATGTCACCTCCTGGACAGTGCACGGCATCTGGTAAGTCTGCAGATAGAGCTGGCATGTGTATAGTGTGGTGAACCATTCTTTGGACTTGTGTAGTGGCGGTGTGTTTTCATTGAATCTCACAAGATAAGCACGCAAACAAGAATGGTGCAAATACTTCAGCAAAATAAGTGTATGATCGCTTTGAAGCTGGTCATCTGCATTGCGCATTCATAAGCTACATTTGCTAAATTTGTGTTCATTATTAACCTAGTTTTAGGTCCTCTGGCTTTTGAAAAAAGTGATCAGATAACTCAAGTTTCAAAAAGCTACTATGTTGAGCAGTGAAACCATGCTGTTAATACTGAAAGGAGCAAGATGAACTTCGCGAACTTCCTCAATGAACATTATAAATGATTGTTCAGGGGGCCCTTGCATGCTATAGCTGATGAGCGCGATTTACTGATGGTGGTGAAGCCTCCCCAAACTATCGCATCCTTGGCAAATTACAGAGGTAGGGTTTTGTCAGTTCTATTACCAAGTGCTCTAGGAGCCTTTCCAAATGGGCCATGCAAATGGAAGGGGTCATATTATTATTTGTTGGCTAGCATGCCTGGGTTATAAGTGATGGGAATGGGCGGGTCAGGTCGAGATCCGACACGGGAGATGTGGTTATAGCAGTGTGAGGAATGCCCTGTCTCACCAGGCCGACCAAGGCAGGCACGAAGGGCCCACACAACTGTCAGAAGCTGCCGTTTGACATCACCAAGCTGACATTGCTGGAGCCGCGCCTGCTGGAGTTCTGGCCCAACGTGTTCGCCGGGAAGTCCGTCTACTCCCTCTGGAAGGTAGTGCTCACGCAGGGCACAGCTCTGTACGGGCGACGTCTGCGTGGACGATGGATTTTAGGACTTTGGAATGGTGGTGCGCTTCCTTCGAGTTAAAATGGGACTGGTCCATGTTTTCTCGTTCAAATATTGTTGCGCGCGTGCTTGACTGCCGCCCATGCGTCGAGATGATTCATGGGGACTGTATGGCCATTCATGCCGATGCCTCGACTGCGTAATGGGTACTGGTTGGATTCTTCTTCTGTATCTCCATTGTGCCGTACTGGTAATAAGTGCTGTCCATGTCCCCACCCAGCAGCTCTTGATGATACGACTGAAGCGCTTTGCTTTAATCGCGCATCGTATCTCATCGGCGAGGCTTATTTTGCTCTTCAATCCGCCACTTCACGGACAGCGATGGCCAGCGATTCCTGCTGCCAGTTCACTTGAAGCTGTCACAATCAGCGTGTCTTAGACGTACTTTGCCGGCCGCGTGTAGCACTCCCAGTCATCTGGCCTCTCCAGGCCGCTCCCCTGCACGTGGCCCCACCTGTGTGTCCGCGCCGCAGCACGAGTGGACCAAGCACGGCACCTGCGCCGCCGAGCTGCCGTCGATCGGTGACGAGCGCGACTACTTCGCGCTCGGCCTGGCCTGGGTGGGCCGCTACCAGATGCTGCCGCTGCTTGCGGCCGGCGGCGTGCGGCCCGGCGCCGCCGCCTACAGCTGGAGCCAGGTCCGCGACGCGCTCCGGGCTCGCTTCAGCCACCACATGGTGGTCGACTGCGAGTTAGACACGGTAGGTGCGCGCCTCGGCGCCGCTGGGGCGAGGTCGCCTGCCGCCACCTGGGCGCGCCGACTGTGGACTGAGCGCTCCATTGTCCCTTGACCAACGGGTGTTGGATAAGATGGCGCCACCGGCGCGCGCTCGTTTTCGGGTGGTCATGTTTGGATGATTGTCTGTATGGCGAACTGATCAGTTTTCTAACGTGTCTAGTAAGATCGACCACAGCTTTCTGATATGCTATCTCAAGCAATGCGTGATATGCCAGCTCAACTGGCTATGCTTTTGATACAATATGATGATCAATGTGCCACATTGCCAATTGCTCTTCAGCTATGAACGTACGAGCACCGGCCAACACCGGTCATGCAGGGACATGCGGAGCACCGGCCAGCATCGGTCATGCAGGGACACGCTGAACACCGGCCAGCACCGGCCATGCAGAGACACGCCGAGCACCGGCCAACACCGGTCATGCAGGGACACGCTGAGCACCGGCCAACACCGGCCATGCAGGGACACGCCGAGCACTGGCCAACACCGGTCATGCAGGGACACGCTGAGCACCGGCCAACACCGGCCATGCAGGGACATGCGGAGCACCGGCCAGCACCGGTCATGCAGGGACACGCTGAGCACCGGCCAGCACCGGCCATGCAGGGACACGCCGAGCATCGGCCAGCACCGGTCATGCAGGGACACGCCGAGCACCGGTCAACACCGGTCATGGAGGGACACGCCGAGCACCGGCCAACACCGGTCATGCAGGGACACGCCGAGCACCGGCCAACACCGGTCATGCAGGGACACGCCGAGCGCCGGCCAACACCGGTCATGCAGGGACACGCCGAGCACCGGCCAACACCGGTCGTGCAGGGACACGCCGAGCACCGGCCAACACCGGTCATGCAGGGACACGCCGAGCACCGGCCAACGCCGGTTATGCAGGGACATGCCGAGCGCCGGCCAACACCGGTCATGCAGGGACACGCCGAGCACCGGCCAACACCGGTCGTGCAGGGACACGCCGAGCACCGGCCAAGACCGGTCATGCAGGGATACGCCTAGCATCGGCCAAGACCGGTCATGCAGGGACACACCGAGCACCGGCCAACACCGGTCATGCAGGGACACGCCGAGCACCGGCCAACACCGGTCATGCAGGAACACGCCGAGCACCGGCCAACACCGGTCATGCAGGGACACGCTGAGCACCGGCCAACACCGGTCATACAGGAACACGCCGAGCACCGGCCAACACCGGTCATGCAGGGACACGCTGAGCACCGGCCAACACCGGTCATGCAGGGACATGCGGAGCACCGGCCAACACCGGTCATGCAGGGACACGCCGAGCACCGGCCAACACCGGTCATGCAGGGACATGCGGAGCACCGGCCAACACCGGTCATGCAGGGACACGCCGAGCACCGGCCAACACCGGTCATGCAGGGACATGCGGAGCACCGGCCAACACCGGTCATCTGCCCGCAGGAGACGAAGCGCTGGTACTTGTCTCAGATCAAGATCTGCCTGGACAAGTCGTTTGAGCTGATGGACTGCCACAACCACGTGGATGTCATCACCACCAACTGCCCGGCCGAGGGCATACTGTACCCGCCCATCGTGCCGACCCCGGCGCCGGCGGCCAGGAGCGAGCTGTGAGTGCCACTGTCGGCCGGCGCACCGTGCCGCCGTCGCGGCGCCGGCCGGCCGCAGGGCACCGCCGGGCTCGCGGCCGTTCCAGCTGGGACAGCTCTCAAGCGTCGACACGCCGCCAGACGACGGCCGCCTGTCTGGTCGTGTTGGCGGGGTGGAGGCTCAGGCATGCCCAAGAACAGTTCTAGTCTGGCGTGAGACGGGACACTGGCACTAACCAGCTAACCAGAGGAGTCGGCGCAGCGCTACTAACCGTAGCTGCGCACTGCTGCTCCACACTGGCCGGCATTAGTTCAGCGGTTCTAACCAGCGCTTCAGAATGGCAGATTTGTCAGGCTTTGTACCGCTTCCGGACGACAAGACTGGTGCGTTGTGGAACTTCCTAGCACTTCCCACCTAGAATGGAGGACAATAGTAATAAGTGTGGGCTTCTGACTGCTGGTATGTGGTGCTCACGTTGTTAACGCAATCTTGTCAGTTGAATTGCAAAGCACTTTTATTTTAGTGCCGTGTTCTGGGCTTCTTGTAATCACGGTATCGTGCCTTGTTGTCCTTATTTTCTGTATTTTTATTTTGCTTGCGCTGGCGTGGCCTCGAATGATCGGCTAGCAGGGACCATGTTGGTTCACGCTGTGTTCTGTGTACTGCCAGCGGTGTGCGCGCACATCATATGATTTGGCATACGTGGAGCGGAGCTGGTCTGCACCCTTTTCACCGGAGGCGGCCCAGTACCAGCTGTCAACGGTCGCCGCGTCACGCACTGACGCCGTGTTTTCAGCGTCAACATAGTGGAGGTGCAGTTGCTGGCTGATGAGCCGCCGCAGGACCTTTACCGTTCGTGGTACGGGCTTCGCGTGTGAGATCGGGCGGCCCGACGGCGGCCGTGGTGCGGCTCATCACGGGCCGGGGCTCGACTCTCCTGTCCTGAGCGAGGGCTCGACTCCGGGCTCTGGCTCCGGGCTCCGTTACCGGCCGGGGCTCCACTGCGGGCTCCGTCACGGGCCAGGGCTCAACTGCAAGCTCCGTTACGGGCCGGGGCTCGACTGCAACCTCATTCAAGGGCCAGGGCTCGACTGCGGGCTCCGTCTCGACCCGGCACCCCTCGCCCAGCGTCCGTCTCAAGCCGGCACCCCTCGCTCAGCTCCCGTTCCGGGCCGGAGTTCCGCTCTACCCGCGTTCAGTCAGAGCCTCCTGAGCCGGCGGCGTGCTGTTGTGCCGTCGTTTCGCCCCTCTTCGACGCTGGCTCCTCCCCTGGCGCAGCGGTGACCGGGCGTCTCGCCGAGCGCGCCGCGCTGGTGGTACCACCGCGGTGCGTCCAGCGCCACTTGCGCGGCTCCGGTCGGCTGCGGTCGCTCGCGCTGCCCCTTGCTCGCTGTGTCCCCCATGGATGCGTTATTTGTGCACTGTTTGTATGCACTGCCTGTGGCATAGTACTTGCAGGCCCACTTCGCGGAGAGCTGCTGTGTGTTTGCCCGTGAAGGATGTATTGGCGGGAAGGGACGGGCGCGCAATTCAATAGACATTTAGAACCGGCGTCAAGATGTTGCTCGTTTGTGAGGCTCGGTGCCGTGCAACCAGACGTGGCTGTGCTCGTGTCCTGAAGATGCTTCGCCGATAGCATGTGCCAGGAGTTTGACAATGCAATGCTTTTCATTGAACTTGACTGTTCATGTCGCGGAGTTGTCATACGGCGAATGTGGCGGTAAAAAGGAAAATTGCACGACTTATGCTTTGAGATCGCGGTGTAGTTTTTATTGGCTTTGTCTGGAGTTTCCATTTTACCGTTCCCAGCTGGTATGATGAACTGAGCATAAAGGACAGTGTTCACTTGCAATATGACAATAATAAACCTGTCAATGTTTTCGTTCTTCTGTAAATAATGCTGTGTAAACACACTATGATGCACGTGGATGGATTGCGCCTGGTAGCGCTTCGTTCCTGAGCTGAGGATGGACGATTGAGCTCCCGCGCCCGGGTGCTACCCCGCTGGCTGGAGCTCCAGGTGACGCCGACGCAGCGCAGCCACCTTCGGCGCCGCAGTCCTGATCACTGCGGGCAGGCGAGGCCAGGGGCGCCGACTGAGCAGCGCCCTAGTCCCGCAGCGGGGCCAAAGGCGGGCACGCTCATACAGGTGCTTGACCCCGCCTCTCGGCTTTGCCGATTCGCCAACGTTGCTGGGTGACAGATCGACGGGCGAATGTTAGCAGGTTGGACCGCGAGCGCCCCAGTCGCACAGGCCTGACTGCGAGCGCCCCATGCGCACAGGCCGGACTACGAGCGCCCCAGTCGCACAGGCCGGACTGCGAGCGCCCCAGTCGCACAAGCCTGACTGCGAGCGCCCCAGTCGCACAGGCCGGACTACGAGCGCCCCAGTCGCACAAGCCCGACTGCGAGCGCCCCAGTCGCACAGGCCGGACTGCGGTCGCCCCAGTCGCACAAGCCTGACTGCGAGCGCCCCAGTCGCACAGGCCGGACTGCGGTCGCCCCAGTCGCACAAGCCTGACTGCGAGCGCCCCAGTCGCACAGGCCGGACTGCGAGCGCCCCAGTCGCACAGGCCGGACTGCGAGCGCCCCAGTCGCACAGGCCGGACTGCGAGCGCCCCAGTCGCGCAGGCCGGACTGCGAGCGCCCCAGTCGCGCAGGCCGGACTGCGAGCGCCCCAGTCGCACAGGCCGTACTGCGAGCGCCCCGGTCGCGCAGGCCGGACTGCGAGCGCCCCAGTCGCGCAACTGCGAGCGCCCCAGTCGCACAGGCCGGACTGCGAGCGCCCCAGTCGCACAGGCCGGACTGCGAGCGCCCCAGTCGCACAGGCCTGACTGCGAGCCCCAGTCGCACAGGCCGGGCTGCGAGCGCCCCAGTCGCACAGGCCGGACTGCGGTCGCCCCAGTCGCACAGGCCGGACTGCGAGCGCCCCAGTCGCACAGGCCGGACTGCGAGCGCCCCAGTCGCTAACTACCGTGGGGACAGTTGGATGGTGTCCACCCTAGTGATACATCTCAGGTGATGGGCGCCAGTACTGCCCAATACAGGCGCCGTGCCAGCCAGTCGGTATTCATCTTACATTATGTAACCCTGCGATCTGGTTGGCGTCGCAGAGACTTTAGCAATGATGCACACCCCAGAAACTATTTCTGCGGAATCCAGCTTAGGTGGCTTCTTGCCGCGGCCTTTTTCGGTCACTGGCGCTGTGGAACCTGGAGGACCCACCACGCCCCTTGTGCCCCGTGCCTCGGGGAGCTTCGGCGCGCTCTGTGGCAGACTGCCGCCTGGTGCTTCAGTCTCGGGCTGACTGGTGTCCTGTGGTACATCACAGGCCCTCGCCTTGCCGCACCCCGGTGTCTCGTGCCGTGCCGGTCTGTGTGGTCGTGGCTCATCATGCCACACTTCACCGGGGGTTATGTCCTAATCCAATACAGACCCTCATCCTGCACCTCACATGCCCGCCATCCCATGCCATCTCGTCGGACCTCGTCCCAGTTCCGCGCACACCGCTCAGGGTCGGACCTTGCCCACCCTACTGACGGCCGGTACGGCACCCCGGTGGGCGGTGCGGTACCCCGGAGGGCGGTGCGGTACCCCGGCGGGCGGTGCGGTACGCCGGTGGGCGGTCCCCGGTGGGCGGTGCGGTACCCCGGTGGGCGGTGCGGTACCCCGGCGGGCGGTGCGGTACCCCGGTGGGCGGTGCGGTACCCCGGCGGGCGGTGCGGTACCCCGTGGGCGGTGCGGTACCCCGGTGGGCGGTGCGGTACCCCGGTGGGCGGTGCGGTACTCTGGCGGGCGGTGCGGTACGCTGGGACGACTCGGCCGGGTCTGACGTTGATCAGCTCCGCTCCTGCGGCGGCGGCGGCCGTCGATATTCTGGGATGGCGCCGACGGCATCGACACCCCGGTTCAAGGGACGCTGGAGCTGACGTCATCACGCCATCGACCTCGCCGCCCGCCGCCCGGTAAGATGACGTCATGTCTGACGTCGGCGCCGCCGGCGGCAAAATTAGGTCCGCCTCGCGCGAAAGGATAGGCGGCTTACGACCCGGCGCGGCGCGGGACCAAAATAATTGCCGAGCGCGGCGGCCCTGAAATAGGACGACTTCAAAGTCGCGGAATGAACGGATTTGAGACGCTTAGCGTGTGTCACTTGTCACTGAAAATGTTGGGACTGCTGAGCTCCTGGTCTGCAACTGCCTTGGCAGTGAGTGCCGCCACGTCTGTGATTGAGCAACCGGTACGAATCGGGGCTGGGGAAAGTAGGACGGTTAGCCCAACCTGAAAATCCTAGTTTTGTATGGAAACACGTAAAATCTGCCCCGTGCGGGTGAGAATCGGTAGCACCAAATCCTATTTGGGGTAGATTGGGAGCATGTCTACCCTGGTTCTCAACAGGCAACATCCATGGGCTGGGCTCCAAATGTCAATGATAACTTTTACAGGTAGGAGACTGAATGAAAGAACAATATTTTCCCCACACGGTGATAAGATGCACCTTTTTTGCGCTCAGCCACTTCAGAAGCTTGAGCTCAGAAAGTAAGTGTGGTCTCGTTCCTTTTGTGGAAGGCTAGGCGTGCGGAAAGGTCCAAAAGCTTTTGCACCCCGTGAGTTTTAACCTGTTCATAGGTCGCGGAAATTTACATGCAATAGCGTTTTGTGGGAATCGCCTCGGAGTTCACCAGATCAGAGAGCATGCCCGAACGTCAAGTGTGCCTTGCGGGCGACGCAGCTGCAAGTATGGCCGAATGTTGTTGCCCCATGAGCTGGTCGTAGGCCAAGTCAAATATCCCATGCCTGACCATGACAGTTTCCACAGTTTTGGACGCACTTATTGTCGGAGATTGCTGACACCCCGAATGTGATGCTGACGATGAGAAAGCCGCGGAGCATGTTTTGGACCCCGAAAGCGATGAGTTTTGTTCGTGCTCACGTTCGTAACCTATTTGCCCGTGTTCGCACTAATTCTGCGCCCCGGATCGCGAGCTATGATATGCCAGGAATGAAAACAGATCCCTGGCAGGACTCGGGGGGGGGGGGATGCTGCAGTAATGAGGGTTGCGGGGGGGGTCCTGGACGGTTTGGAGCTCGGCAACAGCAAGAGATCCGTCAGTGGGTCCCAGCATTACGGTGATGTGTTTGAGGAAGGCTCTGTTGATTTTAGAATCCCAAACTTTCGAGAGAGAGAGAGAGAGAGAGAGAGAGAGAGAGAGAGAGAGAGAGAGAGAGAGAGAGAGAGAGAGAGAGAGAGAGAGAGAGAGAGAGAGAGAGAGAGAGAGAGAGAGAGAGAGAGAGAGAGAGAGAGAGAGAGAGAGAGAGAGAGAGAGAGAGAGAGAGAGAGAGAGAGAGAGAGAGAGAGAGAGAGAGAGAGAGAGAGAGAGAGAGAGAGAGAGAGAGAGAGAGAGAGAGAGAGAGAGAGAGAGAGAGAGAGAGAGAGAGAGAGAGAGAGAGAGAGAGAGAGAGAGAGAGAGAGAGAGAGAGAGAGAGAGAGAGAGAGAGAGAGAGAGAGAGAGAGAGAGAGAGAGAGAGAGAGAGAGAGAGAGAGAGAGAGAGAGAGAGAGAGAGAGAGAGAGAGAGAGAGAGAGAGAGAGAGAGAGAGAGAGAGAGAGAGAGAGAGAGAGAGAGAGAGAGAGAGAGAGAGAGAGAGAGAGAGAGAGAGAGAGAGAGAGAGAGAGAGAGAGAGAGAGAGAGAGAGAGAGAGAGAGAGAGAGAGAGAGAGAGAGAGAGAGAGAGAGAGAGAGAGAGAGAGAGAGAGAGAGAGAGAGAGAGAGAGAGAGAGAGAGAGAGAGAGAGAGAGAGAGAGAGAGAGAGAGAGAGAGAGAGAGAGAGAGAGAGAGAGAGAGAGAGAGAGAGAGAGAGAGGAGAGAGAGAGAGGAGAGAGAGAGAGAGAGAGAGAGAGAGAGAGAGAGAGAGAGAGAGAGAGAGAGAGAGAGGAGAGAGAGAGAGAGAGAGAGAGAGAGAGAGAGAGGGGGGGGGTATTACTAGTACGTCTAGAAAGAGGCTGTGTTTGACCGAGGCTAGGCGCGGCAAGAGCTGAGAGAAAGTTGTGATATATATATATATATATATATATATATATATATATATATATATATATATATATATATATATATATATATAGTATATATATTAAAGGTATGTAGTACATTGAACACAAATTTATGCGTACATTGTGCTGTACTTAAAATATCATTTTTACAAGCGCAAGTTAAAATTCTAAAAATGAGTTAGGCCCATTCTATTAACCAAACATTGTTGAAAAGTACCGCACACTTAGAATGATGTTTTTCGCGCCACCATTGCAGTCTGAGAGCGAGAGATACAGGCCTCCGTCCCCGCACCCAGCGGCTGGAGGTGTCATTCACAAGACACTAGCATGTGTGGTGTGGGGTCGGGGAAGTGCGTTCACGTTCGGTGACCTGTCGTATAGATATTTTGCTAAACAGATGAACACTGGCTATAAAAATGGCAAGTTCCAATCGTTCAAATATTTATGGCACATATAAATGTGTTTTAAAAATGCATATGCATACCACAGCCATGTCAGCATTGGCATTTGAGGTGGAGTACCTGTATATACAGCGTCCTTAATGTTCTGCGGTACGGTAGGAGGCCCATGCCAGCATAGAGATACGTCCCTTTCGCGAGCGAGAGGATGCCTCGGCAATAGATGGAACTGACAGGTGAAGGGCTTTAATGTGTTACGAAGGGGCTGTACATTGCGGGAGATCGCGGAGATGGCAGCTGCCCGCCAACGAAAGAAAGTTTTACGTGCCGGAGGGTATTGTATATCACGCGGATAGAAATACTGACAGCCGGATTTCGTTCCGCCCCAATTCTGACCAGATTCTGACGTCACTGACGGCATGAGGATCTGGTCATGCCCATGAGGGGGCTTGGCAATACAGCGATGTAAAATGAACGAAAACGGAGGTCAGTGGAAGACTCGTATTATGACAAAGGGGAGACCCTGGAAAGAGCTCATGCTGGCGGAACGCTTTATCTGAAACCTGAGGATGTCCAGACGGGCAGAGCTTAGAAGGCATTCCATTGGCACACGATTGCTGAAAGTGCCACTCGGTGACGTCACAAATATCCGTCTGTCCATGCGTAGTTCTCAGCCATACGCACAGCACAGACGGCTGCGCGGACTGCCGTTAGATTGGTCTGCGCGATTTCAGCCTTCGTGACGATCCACGCTATAACTCCAGCGTTCCAAAATTCATCCAGTAGGTTGTGCAGTAAATATAAATTGATGCTACCGGAATGTTGGCTCTCCGGCGGCGGCCCCGCACGCGATTCGCTGGCGCTAATCCCTTGCCGTTTGACCCCGACCCAGCCATCTGACCTAATCAGTCCATTTGCCAAGCCTGATACTGATTTAGCAGCCGTGCGTTCGATGCTGATTGGCCGAATTTGAACAAGGGGAGGGGCTATCGGCAGCGAGCCACAAGCCGGGGTTGTAATAGCATGAACAAATATCGATATCCATGCACCCAAGTGACCGAACATGGGAACACTGCATAATTCACGTTCGTTGGATGCCCGTGCCGGTCATGGCGCGTGCTAGAAGCGGATCTTTAGCAGGTAGAGTTTTCGCACATGTAAAGGGAACAAGGTGTGGAGACAAGTCATCGATAGCATGCCGCAACGATCGGACGTAACGTCCCCACACGCAGGCCACTGCTAAATGACATGAGAATTGAAAGCTTAGAAAAACCAACCAAGACAAGCTATGCCTTTGAGACGCGGATAAACGCTACCCGGCTGGTGGTGATGCTATATCAGCACCTCGTGAGGCGTCAGGCACACGAGAACCCTCCAGAAGTGACAATGACCTCCAAGGATTGAAATGCTCCCCCCCCCCCCTCCCCCGATCTTCCACATGCCCAACAGACATGGAGTGTTCATAGTTTGAGACGCGCCCATGATCTGAAAGAGACCACAGGACATAATAATTAGTCGCTCATATCTGAAAGGGCGCCTTCGAGGCGCATGTGATGTGCCTCTCAATCTGAGAGGGCGCCCCAAACCTGCGCAAACCTGCCCAAAGATGCGCACCCTCAGCTCTGAGCATGCGACCCCAACCGGAAAATAGGCACCTCTAGAATGAGAGTGCGTTATCAATACTTGATAACGTGTCTACATGTGTCAGATGTGCTTCTCAGACCCGAAAGGACGCCTCCCTAATTATAAAAAAAAAACGCTCAGAGGGCTAAAGAATGTTTCCAGATCTGAAAGTGCCCTATGGGCATAGAGAAGCCTCCCCCCCCCCCCCCCCCAGATCTATCAACGCTCCTTTCGGCACTGAACTGATGCCTGAAACGCGTCCATCAGGCCTTTAAGGGCGCCCTTCCGGGACCTAAAAAGGCATCCTCAGACCTGAAATACACAGCCAATGTCTAAAATGTGCCTCTGACCTTAAAGCCTGCCCATGAGATGTTTAGTGGGACATTTTGAATTACGCAAACAAATAAAAACGTGTTTTTGGTTTGCCTTCAACAGCAGCAACGAATCGAATTCCATAACATGCACTTATATCGAGGATTTTATTGCAGATCAGCGTAAAGCCGAATTCGCATATTGCAATGCACCTCTCTGCGTGCGTAGTTTAAAACAAAAGGTCGTTTGACTGCCGCCGCAGATGGGACTCAAAAGCCAATTTTGAGTGCCGCTTCGCCAGCGGAGGCCCCGCGCACCAATGTAGGCCCCATGTTTCCCGAAATCGGCCAGGGGTCGGTACGTAATTTTGAAAGCCATAAGCCACCGCATAGTTCTCGCCGCCACCCATACCAGATCCGTGTGGTAGTATGCTGAGTTGATTGTGTGAGCCGAATAAAGCAAAATTACAATGTAGTGTTTCTGAAGCCATTTCAAAAAGGTGCTGCCTAGTGACACGATGGAGCGGACAGTGTAAGGTAACGTGGGTGACATGGTCAGAAGCAAACCACACAAGCGAGATGGATCATCAATTTTTGGAGTTTGATATCTATGAACGCTCAAGAAGGGCATACCCAAACGAAATGCGTAGACAGTGATACTTAATATTTTGTTTAAGCAGCAATATCGTGGTGGAGCTTCCACTCTCACCTCAGGGGTAGAGCGGGCTTGAATTTTGGTGGCGCGGTCATTGTCCAGATGTGTATAGAGGGAGCTGATTTCAAGTTTGGTCGTGGCTGGTATGAAGGAGCGCTGAAATGAGGTGAGACTGTTCAATGATTGCTACCGGGCGTTTGCATCGCGCAAGTGTATACTGTGTCGTACCGTTGTGTGGCGGAGACAGTAGATGTAATGTAATTGTGGTAATGTGACAGTGTGTCTTGAAGGTTGAAATACCGAGTGAGTTTATGTATGCTACGCTTTGTGCCGAGAGAGTCCCATCCAAGGTCACGTCAGTCGGTGGCGTCAGTCAGCCTTCTGAAACATGCCCCTGTCACTAGTCTCGCGGCCCTAGTTTGAAGTTTCTGAAGTGTGGGCGGTTCAGCCACAGTGACATGTCTGCCGTAGACTGTCACAAGAGCCGAAGTAGGGTTGTATGCACAGGCGTGGGAACGTTTGAAAAAGTGGGGGACCAAGCTCAAGGCGTACTTCAGGCACTTGTTCTGGAAGGCAAGCATGATGACCGGGGGAGAAGGCGGGGGGGGGGGGGGGGGGGTAGAGATGGATGTCGTTATCGCTCTTTATTCAAATGTCATGGCTGTTATGCCAGACATGCATCTAAAGCTGTTTCGCATTGGCGCGCAATCTTGCTCACTCGACTCATCTCTGACATTCGGCAAATAAGGTCATCTAGCTTCCCAGGATAATTCGTCTATTTCTACATTGTCCTTGTCAGGGACCTGAGATTCCACGAGTCCGTAGGCATTTTGAGTCATCGAGGGGGCATATGCTTTCACAGGGTAGATGCCAAAATACAGCCTGGACGTAGGCTGGTGAGAATTTTAAAAGTGAATCGATGGCTTAAAGTGCGACAGTTTTTTCGTGCGCCTTCGTTTCGTTGACTGCTTTTCAAGACCTAAGTCAGCATTTTAGGCGGAAACAAATTCAGAAGCTTGAAACTGCCAAAAGCAATGTGGCAAAGGCCATACGACAGGAGATTCTCCTTCAAAAACCAAGCCACAGAAGGCCTGCGTGTCACATATTCCTGATCTGAACCCTGCTCCGGTCCGCCGTCGGCGGCCACTGACCTGGCCCGTCTGTCTCCCGCCTGACTGATCGCGAACTGGTCGTATAGCTGCTTGGCTGCATATTTCTGGATCAGCATTGCTGAATTGTCCTCCCCTACACCAAATACACCACCCCAGAACAAAGCCTCCCAAAACCTGCCTGCCTCAGGTACGAATTGGTCCAACGGTCATCTAATTGCCCATCATTCGATGCAGACGACTTGATCTGTTTTTGTGTGTAGGCAGGAACGTAGCCAGAGCCTTGCTAAGGGGCACTACAGGGTTGACTAAAGCCCCGCTTATGGTGAGCCCCCAAAATCCCCGGATATAGCTTACTTGCCAACATGGAATATGGTTTTCTTCGCCTCATTTTCATTTTTACCTCGTAACCAGAACAGAAACCACAAACTACCGTGATTTTGGTTCTGTTTGTATTTTCAGGTCAATGATCTGCAGAAAGCAGGCGTTGAACGACCGCATGGAATAAATCACCAGTACCCTTAATTTACAATGGTTTCGTGGTCTCTTCATAAACCGATGTAATTCAGAAACTTTGTCAGAAGGCTTTGTTTGGGCCCCACAGGCATGAAGGGCATCGCGAAGGTCGATTGTAGGTCGATATGTTTGATCGAAATTTGAAGATGAAAATTTAATTGTAGATCGAGTGGTCAACAATGTTTAGTAACATGGCCAAGCCATGTTTGTCTGAAAATGTTTAACATTTAGTCATAATCGGTTAGCGATACAATTTATGGGACGTGATTTTTTTAATATGCGCGCTCGCAAATCTTAGGATTAAAAATATGGACCCCAGGCGTTGCAGCCTGCGTGGACCGCGCGGCGTCAGCTCAGCAGATAATACTGAGCCGTGGCCAACTGGTGGACGAAAATGATAACGCTTCTGAAAGAAGTACCTTTGGCGCTTCCGGGCATCAAATCTTTCAGATAGAAGGCAGTCTGGGCGCATATACGTGTGATATTTTTAGACCGATGATAAGAATGGATTGGCCCTTAAAGTACCGCGAAGTGGTGCTCGAATCTGGTGGTGGAATTGGCAGAGAAAAAGTGTAATATCTATTTTTCGTGTTTCTGTAACAATTAATCCGTCCAAAAGACAGATTAAAACGGCGCCCACCGTCTGGTGACACCTGCAGCGGCTGATGCCGTTCGGTTTTACGGAAGCTGCAACCCAGGCCATCGCTGTCCTTGCTCTCGAGGTTGCGGGCTGTCATGTTCAAACATTTGGATGTAATTTTTTCACTAATCCATTTGGAAATAAATGCACGTTTTCAGGCCAACATGGGATAACCTTGTTTTTTTAGTTTATTTCGGCACATTCTATTCAGCAATAATGACAACCTCACTCTCCTCAACAATAATCAGTCCATTTATTTCCTTCCGGGCAAGGGGCCCCTTGAGAAGAACACCAGGGGCACATTAGCGATCAAGGACTGAAGGGCCACTCCGTCCCATCGCGAAGTGTCTTCTGGCTGTCATTCTGGCGACACGGGGCGGGATCTCCTGGTCGACCCGGAGGCCATTAGAAGGATACATCACACCATATTGTTCCCCACCCTGACACGGAAAGTCTCCTGACTCGCGTAGTTAGTCCCGGATCAGCACAGCAGCCCTCATTGGCGCAACAACATGCCTGGTCACCGCAGGTGGTCTAACCATTGTCACATAGACGTTACATGTTTGTCTGTGTTCTTCAGAGATATTGAGTGATATATGTATGACATGTTCCATATGTATATGTTCCATGCTTTTCTGTGTTCTTCAGATATATGCGAGACTCAGTGAACGTAGATTGCATATGAAATGGGGTCCCGAATTCGTATTAACATGTCTAAACCATGTTTGCTCTAAAATATTCTAGATTCGTGCAGAATGGATTACAGATAAAAAAACTATGGGGTGTGGTTTCGAACACGTGCGCTCGCGAGTCGTAGCAATGCAACCTCGACGCCCGGCGTTGCAGTCTCCGTGGGCTACGCGGCGTTGGCTTGTGCCTGTGATATGAAGCGATCGTCCATAAGCAAACAAAAAAAGGTGGCGCATCTTGAGGAAGGTGGCTGGTGAACTAGGCGAATCGGCAAGTATGTTTAACATGCGCCCGAGTGGCCGGCTGGATACCCTTCGCTCGGGTGGAGGGGGGTCAATTTGACCCCCTGAGATCTCGGGAACTGAGAGAGCTAGAGACAACAAATTCACAGGATGTGTTGAACTGTACGTAAGCTCACTTAGGTCAAGGTGTCAGGTTCCTAGGTCATGACCTTTGGATCAAATACAACGTCAAATTCCAGGTTGGTCTCCGAAGTGTCCCCAGAACCTAGATAACCGTTTCTAAGCAAAAGGTCACATACTTATGTAAGGTCAATTACCTTAATTGACCTTTTGAAGATCATGGTGACCAAAATCATGCAAGACTGCTCTGAGTTTTGCATTTAAATATGCGACAAAGATTACGCAAGGCAGAATGTTCCTAAAAACAAAGTGTTAACCTGGGTTAGTTTAGGTCAATGACCTGTTCTGACCTCTGAAAAATCCACGGAAGATGCATCATGCGATTCCTGCTATCAATAAATTCGAAATGGGCACCAGAAACTACCCCATGCAGCAACCCCTAGAGTAATAAAACAGGTTGGTTTTGACCTTGGTCTGACCTTCAAACCTGAGCTTAGGTCAATGTTATGTGCTCATTCAACTGTTGTGTTGCCTAAGAAAGCATCTCAGGGATGTATGGCTTCGTTTAACGCCCCGTTATTGCATCAGATTGAACGACTTCCCTAAAAATTTACTTCGCTGAAACCATGGCCTGGTTTTGACCTACCATAGGGTCAGCGACCTTACAGGGTACATATTTTTATTTCTTACAAGGTACATATAAATTATTGATGTCAGACGATCCGCTATTAAATTCTCTACAGCTAGGCAGAATTTGGCGCGGCTACGCCGCGCCGTTAGGAAGCCATTTTGGAAGAACCTTCCGGAGGTCAATTTGACCCCCACTCAAGCGAGTGCAAAAGTAAGCTATACGCAACCTTAATCTGAAAGTGGGGGTGGGTGGTGGGGTAGTTAACACTGCTGGTCCCCACCTTGAAAAGTGAGGGAGCATAGCCTCCTGTCTCCCTGTTCTTACACTTATGGTTGTATGTAGGTGTAAAGTTGATCTAGAACTATTTTCGCAGTGTGACGTGCTATGACATAGATGGAGCTGGTGGCTCGATTTAATTTTTTGACACTTCATAAATGCGTTCGTGAAAGGGCCAGTTTTAAGAAAAAAAGATATTCCCTAAACGTTTGAAGCTACCTTTAATTGGGATGGGTTTACCTCCAAAAACAAGCTCAGTGTGTTTGGCATGGTTCTGTTCGCGATCGTTCGCTGTATTGTCTTGTCTGCGTTGACTGGTGGCCTACTTTCTACTGTAGTCCAAAGCTTCGTCAGTCTTGTTGTAGTAAGATTTGTATGGCATATATCTTGTCTGGGACGTGAGTCGCGTGTAGCCAAATGACGCCAGCAAGAAAATAATAGCATGCGTCGTTTTACGCAGGTCGAAAGCACCTTTATTGCTCTCAAGACAGAAATACATGGTAGCAATGAGAAAAGGTGAGGTATCGCAAAGCTGATTTTGAGCATAACTATAGGATTATGGGGTCAGAGTTCTCATGCTGAGGTATCGACCTTCAAAAGACCAGCAGGTAAAATTTCATCAGACTGGTTAAACGATTTTATCGAGCAAGTATTGGTCATATTGCCAATGCTCCACTTTTCAAGCGGTGCTTAGAGCCATGAGTGATAAGGGACAAACAGTGGCACCGAATCTTCGCTCGTAATCATAAGCACGGCTTGAAAGGTCGGCACAAGTGATAAGGGACAGCGAATCTTCACTCATAATTATAAACACGGCTTGAAAGGTCGAGCATACACAGTAAACCAATGTTTGTTCTGCAACGTCGTTTAGCCAGTACCTCCCGGTATGGTGGAGGTCCATTACTCAAAGTAAGAGCTCAGAACTCAGTATGCCCCCCCCCCCCCCGCCCTCCAAAGAAGATGAAGGCCTGTCCTTCTGATATCAATATAAAGATAACGGACCAAAGGAAATGCAACAACTTTCCGTAATGGTTGATCGGTCCTTGAGCTTTGTCGATGATCACGAACAAATTCATATACAAAACCAAGTACGTCCCGCTGGCTCAGTTGGTTAGAGCGCCTGCCTTCCAATTCACCCACCAGTGGCGGGGTGGGTCCGACTTGCTATAGGCGCCCGCTATTTGTCCTTAACAGGGCCGGCTGCGGCCGGTGGTAGCGGCCGCCCTAAAGGTCAGGTGACGTCAGAGGGCGGGACGGACCGTGCCGAGCGTTGAGGCACGTTAAACTTTCGCCACTAAATTCTGCCGTTAAACGGGAATGGCGCGATCGGGTGGTAGAGGTCAAGGGTCACACAACAGGCACTGCTTAGCGTGAGCTCTGATCCCACAAATCCACCCGGTCAAAAGATCCGGATAACTTTTTAATGAACTGTGCGTGTAGACGTTTACAAAATAACACAACCCTCACCAGGCCATCAACTTATTTTGGGCAATTTGCTATGCATGCGGATACTGAAAAGTACATATCTACCTGCGGTCGGGGGGGGGGGGGAGGGGGCCTTTGACAAGCCCTTGCAGCAGGAAGGCGGATCGATAGGACGAGGGTGCGCTTTCATTTGAGGGCAGGCATCCAGGGATTTATGCTGAAATGCGTATTCAGAACGTTGTTTGCTAGTCTCCGTGGATACGCCCGTCGCACCCTGGAGAAGTCCTGGATACGGGTGAACGATCTGCTTTTCCCGAAAGATTAAGAACGCTGCATATAACAATCCAGGGATAATATCCAACGCAGTGCTGTTCGGTAAAGTCGTTTCATCATCCGTGACCATGCTGTAAGACATACGTATATGTTCTGTATTTAATCCACATGGGGTATTTGGCCCAAGATGATCTTTCCCAAGCACACCAAAGGGAAGACACGAGCTTAGAGGTACAGCATGCATCGGTCTTCACGGCTGCAGAGAAGACCTTCTCACTGAATCGTCTTGGGAATGTAGAATGCAGCTTCATTTTCTATTGTCAGTTGATGAATGTCAGTCTAAAGATGAGTTCACAAATAGCAGGCGGGAATGTTACCGCTGCTTTCAGCGTAACGAGTGGGAAATGCACTTTGAGAGGAAAAACAGGTGTCGCAGACAGCGTTATTGCGGGAAGATCGCGTGGATCTTGCTGCTTTTCTTCACTTCAAGAAGCGACATGTGTTATACACATTTTTTGTATGCTGTCTGGAGATCGTTTATGAAAGGCCGGTCTTCTGAATGTCATTTTGTAAATTTTTAATTTTATTTACCTGAGCCATCCTTCTTCCGCACAATGTGTTCTCACTTCTGTGCCGAAAATATGTTATTCATCCTTTCCTCTCACTTCAGAGCAGACACGGCCTGAGTGTCTGTTCCCGGCAATTGCATGCCGGGAGATGTGCAACTGCCTTTATCGTGCAACACGCAACATTTATCTATCTCCTTCTGTCAGGCTGCATCAGATGAGACGAGTGAAGGCGGCAATCGTGCGCCTGATTGTTTTGAGAAGACTGGCTTCCAATTCGCCCTCCTGACCGCTGGACAGTGCGGCTTGCCTCCCCCGGTTTTCGGTAGCTTTGGCAAAGTCTAAGCTTCATCGCTTTCTTATCTACTCCGGAAGCGGAGGCCTGGTGCTCGCTGTCGACATCTGCACCTCATTTACGCAACCTGCTTGTTTAGCCGCCCGCTCATGTCATTCGTCATCTGTGCTCCAGCGTCTTCATAACTGAACACTAAAATATATATGATGCTGTTGGTTTTATTTCATCACTACCCTCCTATCAAACACAAACGCCGATTGGTCTTGCTCCGGTCACCCACCGGCGCACGGCATGGGCCGGTCACTATCTGAACTTCAGACAGGAGCGTTCGGGCAGACACGTCTGACCTGGCTGACACGACTGACCTGGGCAGACACGTCTGACCCGGGCAGACACGTCTAACCCAGGCAGACACGTCTGGCTTGGGCAGACACGTCTGACCCGGGCGGACGAGTCTGACCGGGGCACACATGTCAAGGCCGCACCCCTGCATCTTTACGGTCTGTTTGTCCGGGCTGCCGCGAGAGCGGATGGTGTGGCGAGGGTTGAAGATGCACCACGTCGGTCGCCTGAAGGAACGCCGTCAGCACGGCTGGTCTCGTCCAGTGGTGCCGCTTTCTGGAAGTTCTCGTCCGAAGTCCAATCACAAGTCCAAGTCCAGGGATGTACCAACTGTCCGCCTGAAAATTATTAAAAATCAGGTTGTCCATCAAGACAAAAAGTTTTTTTTTAGATATCAATAACTCCTTGCTGCAAACCATTAACCCAAGTCACTATTCGCGCCGTTGCATTCCCTCGCTCGAATCGAATGAAAAAAGAGGGTTGTGGGTAAGTGATCTACATGACAGCTTTCGTGAAAACATCCATAAACCGCAGTTCACATCGCTCCCGTCTTAACTTAACTATCACTAATCTCGGTTCCGGTGGCTTAACCAGATAGTGAGTAGTAACGAATCATGACTGGAAGTACCTAATGATTATCACAGACTCTCCTGGAGACATTAACATCTGTGTCCTTCCTATCGATGCCGTTTAGTTCAGACACCTTCCCACTCATGTTTTAAAAAGCAGTATTTTCCAGTGTGCTCTGTTTACAACTATTTCTATCTCATGTTTCAAAAAATAGGATCTTCTGGTGTGCTTTACTGGCAGCTATCTTATGTTTCAAAATGAATTTTTTTTAAACGAGCACCACTTGACAGTTGCGGTGCATATCAATTTACGACACGGCAGAATTACACCGCCTGTCCAAAATCCTCCCGAATTCATAGGCCCCGTCCTGTCCAATTTCCAGCTTGGACATTGGAAAATTCTAGAAATCTGATAATTTGGAATGCTAGCGGCTCCTTTTGTTTAAGCTGTCCGGTCAGCAAATAGCTGCCCTGATAAATATCCTCGAATCGAGTGACCAGAACCTTCTTTTTTGAAGGCAGCATTGTTACAGGAGGAACCTACCTGAACGTGTGCAGAACTTCTTGGCTGGGAGTGTCCCAGGGGACATATATTGTAACAAGATGGAGCGCCGCTCGATTTTGTGAAGGCAGCGAATAACATCCTGGCTTCAGGGTTTCTCGGGAAGTGGATCGGAAGAGAAGACCGAGAGCGTGGCCGCGAAGGTCTTCTCATCTGGCCCGGCAAGGTTTTTCCCGTGGGGTTATGTGAAAGGCCCGTCAAACTAGACAACAGCAAAGGATCTGGAGGAAATCTGGTGACGTATCATCATGGCCTGTGGACCTGTGACGTAATGGACGCTGGGAAACACCTGGCAGGAGGTTGACCGGTGATCTCGTCTGTATCGGCCTCCCCGGGCAGGACACGTTTAGCTACACGGCATGAAGTGAAGCCTCCGTATTTTCTTGTATTTTGATCACAACGAGGTATATTTAACTGCGTCAATTCTGAAGTCATACCCATCGTTTACAGTGCGGTTTGTGTCGGGCATCCCGTATGTCGAGAGTGGACCGAGATCTCGCCGATACGGCGTTGCAGGGACGTGAGAGCAACAGACCCCGATCGAGGACAAGATGGGCAATGATCAGTCGCGCCGGCCAAAGTTTGGGTCAATGCGTAAAGCTGTTGCAGACGATCAGGCGCTCTCGTGCGCATGCGTAGATCCTCGTTAGTGAGGCTTCACAAATTTATGCCAGATCTCAGCAGTAGAGCGGGCGTCGTGAAACCAAGTACAAGGGGCAAGCAAATGCACTGGGTACAACTCACAACGAGTCTCAAAGCTGTCCGACGCATATGGGAGCCAGTGGTCGACCGGAAAACGACCAGTGTCACCTTTTCCGAAACCGCCTCAAACGAAAGACGTTGTAGACGCTGTGGGCTGTGGCTTAAACTGAAATGGCTCAGGCAATGTCAACTGTATAGGCGTGTGCCGCCCATTATTGACACCAATATGTGCCCGTAACAACACATTTTTGCAGCATTTTGGGCCTAATTACGAAAACTGCAACTTCGTGAAAATTCATTGCTTTCGTTGGTTACAATTCTGAGGCATGGCCAGGCTCATGATCATACATTTTAAGTAACTATAGTTATAGATTGGCACTCAAATGTTGCGTCAGTGGGCCTCCACCTGTCAAAACATCATTAGCTGGTCTTCCATTACATCGATGAAAGCTGCTGGTGTTGTTTGCCAAGGTCGTCTGACTTCTTTAGCTCAGTTCTTGGCATCATCTGTATGGCGGCAACCGGCATCTCTAACAAGTCTCATCTGCACGCTCGCCCCACACCGTTCAAAGGTTCTTCGGCTTAGTGCGACGCCATTCGGTGCACGTAGGGACATTGCTTGCAGTGGTACCCAGGCTTGTTATATCGACAGTGCTAGTCATGGCGAAAGACATGCCACGGGCTCAGAGTGTGGTGTTACCTGTTGGCAAATGCTGCGCCTCCCAGCTATATGGGCTTGTTTCGTCGCATGCACCCCGGATGTTTGCATGACCGCTGCAGTCGCTGCAGGGCTGCGTTTTGACGTGGTTATAACAGTTTCACTGTTTTGTTTGTGGACTGCTTATGTCTCTTGTTCCGAAAGTGAGATATTTTGGGCTAACCTAAGCACACAGCTGAGGGTATCTTGTGTTAGTCAAGCCATGCACCCTCCCTGGCAATGTTTTCGACCGCACGTTATTGCACCATCATTTGCAAGATACCGAAACTGAGCATCGAATGGTAGTTGCTACAAAGAACAATATGAAAGAATATCGTTGTAGCTGGAACCTGTCCAACCGATCTAAATAGATGCTATGAATATATTTACTATTTGCCTGTCGTAGTGAGCTATGTACGAATAAAGCCGTCCAAATATTTGCATCTCAATTTAGCAGCTTTTTGTGTCATTTCTGTATCCAATCTTTCTCTCGCCCCCCCCCCCCCCCCCATAAGTTTCCAGTTTATTAGCGAACTGGTCTCAAGCGTGCGCTAGACGCACACCATACTGAGCTGGCAATGTTTCTTGACAATCCGGTTTCATACCTAAGTTAACCAGCCAGTTGATATGTTTCGCTTCGGAATTGTGACAGCTTTTCCGAAGATCATTGTTGTCGTTGGTACTACGTAGCTTTGTTCAGGCTCCTTCTTCAAAATTGCGCAGCATTTGCACGATGCTTATGCATAAGTTAATTCTAGACGATGGCAACCGAGTAACATTTATCCTTAAGGTCCAATGACCTGAAATTTCCCATGACCTATTTCCTTTGAATCGAAATAGAAGGAAACATGGTTGATGATTTTACGCTCTTGCACTGAATGCCTGGAAATGAGCGGGCACAGGTGTCAGAAAACTTATCGACATCAAAAACGGACATCTTCTTATTCTTTTGCCAGTCGAGTTTTGTTAAGCTAACAACACCTCCCTCGCAGAGTTCGGGCTCGTTTAGGTGCCATCAGAGCTAGTCTCAGAGTTTGTTTAGGTGCCACCAGAGCTGGTCTCAGAGCTCGTTTAGGTGCCCTTAGAGCTAGTCTCAGATGGAATATTTGAGGGTCATCATATTCATGGTTGATTACTGACTTTCACGTGGCTCGAGCAAGGTCATGTGCTGCATAATTTACGGACGTATTGGGCATCGAGCACAGTGTGCATTAGCTTCAAACCCTGTGTTACAGTGATATGTCACCAGTTTTGACTAGTGTATTGGCGATTCGTGAAATATGTCCGGTGGATTTGCCGTTCACAATGTCCAGAAACGGGTGGGGGCTGCAACGAGGGGCTGCGTACTGAAGCTGGGGCTGAAAGGGTCTGTGTTTGCGCGCCAGTACACTTTAACAAGACAAAGCCCACGCTCTCCCAATCACAGTTGTCTTCATGCCAACACTCTGAAACAGCCCTTTTCATGCCATATTGTGCCAGAGTGACGTAGGGAGACGAAATGGATCAAAACATGAGCTGATAATCTAACGAAGCATATCGTGCAACTTATTTAGATGGGTTGTCTCCTTTCCGCGCGCTGAATGTGAACGAAATTATGATGAGCATTTAAGAACGCCCTTCTCAGCACCATGCTGGTTGCAACGGCCAGATGCGTTCCATGGCCCAATGTTGCTCGCCTCGGCTCCCAGGTGTGTGCATTCGAGACTGAGTTTTGAAACGCCATCAGGCCCGAATTCTGGCGCTCCCTTGGGAAAGCACTGCTAAACTTTCCCCGTGAGTTATCGCCGAATCAGACTGCTAGGTTATGCAACCAATTTCAATGTGTTATGTAATCTGGTGACCAATATCTGACAGAATCTTCACGCGATTTAAAACCGCAAATCCGCGACACGGATCCGGGCATCTGCGGCCTTGCGACTGTAAGATCTGTCCTTCATGACATTGCGCTCTTTCGTGTCACTGGCAGCTATGTGACCGCGCAGCCGAAGCGTCCGAGAGTCCCTTCGCCATGTCACTGGACAGCCGCGTGACCGTGCAGCCGAAGGCGTCCGAGAGCTCCCTTCCCCATGTCACTGACAGCCGTGTGACCGCTGCAGCCGAAGGCGTCCGAGAGCTCCCTTCGCCATGTCACTGGCAGCCGCGTGACCGTGCAGCCGAAGCGTCCGAGAGCCCCTTCCCCACGTCACTGACAGCCGTGTGACCGTGCAGTCGAAGCGTCCGAGAGCCCCCTCCCCATGTCACTGACACTAGGAATTTCCGAGACATGGACCTGGTTTCATTTCATTTCATGGAGCGAACACCCATCTGGATATGCAGAGACGACACTTGTTCAACAAACTAGAATGTCGAAGGTGAAGAAGACTTGTTTCTACACCGCACCTTGTCCAGTCTTAGTATCTGACCAAGCCAGAGCTTAACGGGTCTAGAGTGAATAGGGTCACCAGCATTATTCAGAATTTGAGATCCCGGAGCCTGGAGCCGGGTTAGGATTCTAGATCCTAAACCGTCAGGTTAGATCATATATGTATATGGGCATATGTTGTATACTTTGAGCACGAAAGGTCCTGGACTACCGTGCCTTAATGAAAAATTGCCTGGTCATCGTCCAGAGAATACATCCTGTTCTCTGTCCCCTATGGCTTCTATACGTACTGGGCATTGTGGCCACATTGGACGTGATCTATGTGCTTTCAGCCTTGCGTTTGCAAAAAGGACCTGAAAAAGACCTGAGATCTGGAGGTTTTTAACCTGGAACATATATGAGGGAGCATGACCATCAATGCATCTTCGGGCCGCTACTTTGATCCTCATGGTTATCTTAGAAAAGGCGTCGCCAACGGTGATGTAGCGTTTTAGCCGCGCCCCCATCCCCCCCCCCCCCTATCCCAAGCCCGAGAACGAAGCTCACAAAATCTAAGCGCAATGCCGAAATTCAGAAATTAGGGGACAAGTTGCTAAGTTCTTTGGCAACGCACGTTTTTGCTTTCTAGCCATCCCAACGGCAATCTTTGCTCCCACTATTAAATAAAGGAAACCCGGGTCTGCCTCTAAAACTGGCAACCTCCATAACGATTCTAGACTTGAACACTTAGTCTTGATGATGCCCGGCAATAAGGGCTTAAAAAATGCGAAACTGCTGTTGTTGACCCGGCGACCGCTGGAAGAAAGTTCAACTGTTTGAGGCGCCTGGCGCTGCTGTCGGGGACGGGTGCGAGTGAAGGAAGAGGAAGGACGCTCACAACCGACCAGATAATGCGTGTGCCTTGATAAAAGGCATCGCATCAAATAAAGGAAAAATCGGGCTGCTTTTCTGGGCACTATCACTGGAACCAATCGTTCGTCACGACCATAGAAACTGGCATATAAGCCTGTATTTTTTTCGGGGCGGGGGGTATTTCAAATTTGCCGGTCGGATACCTATTCCCAGACACCGTAAACACAGAGCAAATCGTTTTATCGTATCAAAAACCGAACTGCCCATACATAGATTTCGGGACGCGTCGCCTGGATTTCGCAGCCATCATTACAATATTCGACCCCATCTCACGAACACTTGATGGTCTTTAGTTTCAATGGCCGCCCTCAAAATGTCGTGGTCCTAAATGCCTTTGCACTCCCGGGAACTTTTCGACCTTGTGCCGTCTGTGAAGGCCTTAGACCATCCCACAGATGTTAAAGGATTGCAAGGGAGGCATGCGTATACCGGCATGGAATACTGATGATCTTTCCAGGTCCCTGTCCGTCTTTTTGACTAGATCGGGGACGAAAAGGACTTTGGGGTTATAATTTCCAGGGATTTAAAGGCCAAAAAACAATGTGGGGTTGCCAGGAGCAAGGTTCTTCGGATGGTGGGACGTATTAATAGGAATGTCCATTACAAGAATAGGAATGTGGTCAAAAAGTAGCGTTTAGCTTATGTCATACCACACTTAGAGTATTGTGCACAGGCTTGGTCCCCATGCCTTCAAAACGACATAAATAGGCTGGAGAGCGCACGGAGAAAAACAGCTAGAATGATAAACGGGTTTAGCAACTTAAATATATGGATAGGCTTAATGTGTTGGATTTGTATTCACTGAATAGGGGATCTGATAGAGGTGTTCAAGGTCATGAAAGGAATAGACAAGTTAGATCTACAAGCAACACTGGAAATTAGGCCGAGTCTTACAGGAAACCAGTTTTGTTCGGCAAAAAGTAGAATGACTAAAAAGAGGCAGATTTCGCTTAGTCAAAGACAAGTGAATCATTGGAACGGCCAGCCAAGCGGGAAGACCCTCCCTAACAACATTTAGAAATCATTTGGATGAGTTCTATCGGTATAAGGATCTCATTAATATCCAAATTCGGGCCGATCAGGTGGTAAGATTAGTGTCAAGGATGGGCGCGGAGCCTGGGGTAGGCCAAGCTCGATGGGCCCTTGTGACTCTGCCTTGGCCTGTTGTCTTTACGTCTGACGTCTTTATGTCTGGTGGTCTTCTGGCTGTTCGGCATCACCCTTGACCCTCATCTGACCCGTTAATTCCGTATAAGCGTGTACATGTACCCTCCAAAACCTATTAAGGCCACCTCAGGCATGGGGCCTATAATCACCCACTAAGCTTGCACGAAATAAATCGGAACTGGCACACAACCGTCTGCCTGGTTCACGCTCGCCATTCCCTGTGCAGTGTCGCAAAACTAACAATGATAAGATGCAATTCTAGGAGAGCCTACTGGATCGCGAAGCATGATGTGGAGCCTCTTGGTTGATGGTGTGTAAGACATACTCTATAAGTAGTCCTGGAAAGAGCCTGGGCGCCAGATACAAATGTTTCGACCATTGGCCATTTGCCGAGCTTAAGTAAGGTCTGTTCAGTAGACGGGCCAAGATGCAGATGTTTCGACCACTGGCTGTTTGCCGAGCTTAAATAAGGTCTGATCAGTGGACGGACCAAGATGCAGATGTTTCCAGCACTGGCCATTTGCCCAGCTTAAGTAAGGTCTGATCAGTACACGGACCAAGATGTAGATGTTTCGACCATTGACCATTTGCCGAGCTTAAGTAAGGTCTGATCAGAAGACGGACCAAGGTGCAGATGTTTCGACCACTGACTATTTGCCGAGCTTAAGTAAGGTCCGATCAGTGGACGGACCAAGATGCAAATGTTTCGACCACTGAGCTTAAGTAAGGTCTGCCGAGCTTAAGCAAGGTCTGATCAGTGGACGGACCAAGATGCAGATGTTTCGACCACTGATCATTTGCCCAGCTTAAGTAAGGTCTGATCAGAAGACGGACCAAGATGCAGATGTTTCGACCACTGGCCATTTGCCTAGCTTAGGTAAGGCCTGATCAGTAGACGGCAGTCAGCTCAAGGCAATCTAATGAGGATATAGATAGAAACAAATTAATGAATATATAAATATATATTGGTATGTATATACATACATGCTTATATATATATATATATATATATATATATATATATATATATTTCTAAGTACTGTTAAAGACCTCGGCGTAAGTAAAATCTATAAGTTTTGTTTTGTCTTTGCTCGAGTTTTCCAATTATAGCTCTCTGCTAACCATTGGGAATAAAAAGTAAGCTCGCCGATGCTTGACATTCATTGATTGAAATAACGTTTCGGAACGACTTATTCCATTTCCAAAGCTACACACACAGCATACAGGAGACGAAGATATGACTACATATTACATGACAATTAGGTATGACAATTAGGTTTCATCAAGTTCAGCTCAATCGCCAAATTGTGTAGAGTATAAATTAGGTGGTTGACATTTTTAGGCGCATAGAAATTCAAACAATAAAACACGTGCTGAATAATAATATATATCATCTTTGGATGGCATCGATCATCCCTGAATGAGATGAATGGTGACTGTGGAGTTGGCTTGCTTGTTTAGTTCCGGCGACGATGTGTTGATCGTGACAGCCTCCAGAACATAAAGCTTCCTCCTCTTTGATGATGATGTACGGTGGTAGTGCTTGTGGTGAAGCCGTCTCAGTTGATGTTCTGGTCGTGTTTTTTTTTCGCACGTGCTCTTTTGCAGCACCGTCAGCCAAGTGTATCGTCAACCGCCTTGAAAGTGTGGTGGTAGTGACACTGACGTAGTTTATAGTTTGATTGCTTTAGGAGCCTGCAATCTCCTGTCACAACAAAATTCAATAAAAACAATCAAACAAAAAAGCAATCAATAGCTGCCAAACATCGGCGAGCTACTTTTTAGTCTCAATGGTGAGCAGAGAGCCATAATTAGAAAACTCGAGTAAGAGTAGGAAAAAAAACATATAGGATGTACCTACGCCAAGGCTTTTAACAACACTTGCATAAAAGACAATTTGCTGCCTACAGATACCAATATATATATATATATATATATATATATGTGCATATAGTATTTGTGTGTCCTATCAAACACTTGAACAATAGAATAAGAAAACCATAGTGTACGATTTCCGCTTCCGATTCACGCGGCGGCCGCGCCTTGTTTAAGCGCTGGAGAGCGCTCCTGACCCAACCTTATGCGTTCGGCATCCCGCCTCTTTCTCGCCGCCACCTTTACTGCTTACAGGTCATCAGCTCAGCATAAATGAACAACGGAAGATATTTTCACACGGGCCAGCATCAAATCGCTTAGGGTACAATTTGAGCTTACTGTCTCCCAGAAGCGAAACAACTGGATGTCAGCAGCGTAGTCATACGGAGATGAGCTGCTTCGAAACCTAAATGATGAGGACCCGAATGAATGAATGAACTGCTGGAGGGTGTTCCACATAGTGCCAACTTGTCTGAGATGGTTTGATACCCACTTAAGGGTACCCACTTAAAAGTAACCAACCCGATGCCTCAAGACAATCGGCATGATAACAAAACATGATCCAGCGGCGACTTTCAAGAACCATTTACACTTGCAGAGCACCCAGAGACGTCCATTGGTACCTGAAGTAGCTAGCTATTCTGACGGGACATCATGTTCCAAAAAACCTTGGGAACCCAAGATAAGATGGCTCAAAACTGCCGGCGAGCTAATAAACCGCGATGGACTGTTCCGCGAAATTCTGCGAAACCGCGACGTTCAGATGGTTCCTGATATGATTTCACAATGATAGCTAGGTGAGTTCGTGTCCAAGAGGCCCAGACCCTTCTATTCAAATAGTGGGCTAACCGCTTCCCCTTTGAGAAAGATGTGGGCCAAATCCGAGGAGAAACCAGTTTGTTGGCGCATTTTGGTGGCATGATTCGTCATTTTGTTATGTTTAGACCCGAAACTCACTTTGCGAAGCTGCACCCCTGTGAAGACATCTGGAGCGGGACAAAAAGACCTCTATAAATGAAGTTGAGGCGCATGGAATGTCAGGGGACAAAGCGACCGGACGCCCCAATCGGCGGCCGAGTCTTTGTTAATGCTTTGGGTATCGCGCTTCATTGAAAGGGCATGGCGTATTTGGGTCTAGGCGAAACATTATTGTGTAATGAGGTGGACTTCGGCGTACCAATGACCTGCATGAATGTTGGAATGTTCCACGTTTTGGAATGCATTAATTTCATTTTAATTCCTTTGTTTCAGAGTCATCATTTTAGATTCACCATTACCAGGGAGACTTGTTTTACGTTCATGACGAGCGACGATTCAAAGGGAGTGTGTGTAGTCAAGTTGGGATTTTCGACTGCGCACGTGGGATGGTAGTGAATTTCGATTTCAAAATGCTGGTGTCATCGGTCTCTACCAATTCGCCTTCACTGACGAGATATTACCACAGACCCCAAATATTTTTTTGGTTTGCATGGAAAAACGAAGTTATTGGGTATTCCCCAAGCGATATTCACTACTAAACACATCGACATCATTGAGAGGGTATCGTTAGCTTTATCGAGTGGCTTTTCAAGGATGTCGCTCGTCAGCGCTGACAGCAGATTGCGAACGCAGCGATGGCGGTGGCCATTATGCTGATGTTTTTGTTATTATTTTTTTTTTGCATTCAGCTGAGGGCTGCTGGTGTGCGGGGTTGGCCGTATGGTAGGGCTGGTCAATTGATACGCACCGCGATTGGTTCATGTTGAGATACTTTATACTGAGATGAGACACAAATATTCTGTCTTGTCAATTGACTAAACTAGGCTCTATGAAAATGTAATTGTTCTACGTTGTTTTGGCAGCGACTATAGACGGCTAAGACTCTTATACCCTGAAATTAATGACCAAATTCCGAACGCACGTGCACCGAATTCAGCGCTTGAAGTAACAAGGCACATGTACTGAAATTGTTGCTGCGATATCACTGGTACACCAGGCATGTTCAGGGTGTCACATTTCCCGCCTCGAAATACGCAATGGATCTTCAAGTGCGTACCGCTCTGTACCGCCAGTGCTCTCCTATACGCACGAGACCGTAGCAACCGAGATAATGGCCATGTCATTAGCGCACAGTTCCTCTCCACATATAAGCCAGTGCATTCGTTCTTTCCTGTCCACTGATTGGCTCGATCTTTAGCATTGGGTTTCTTCACGCACGACCATTGATGCCAGCGATGAAAATAAATGGATAAAAACTGTTGCAAGACCCAAACGTTCATCTAAGCACCAAAATTAACCATATATTGGTACAAAACTCCCCTTAGGCGTGCATTTGGAAAATTAAGAGAAAAAAAACACTAGACACGCTCCCTTTAACAGTATGCATGCAGTTTGTCTGTATCGTTATTATCCTTCGCGAACATTTCGTAAAATCATTAAGACATCAAACTTAAAACCAGACACTTTCTCCCCAAAATGCCACACTTCCAGAAAGTTTGCTGCGGCTTAATTGTGTTTCCACGATTCGAAATGCTGCAAATGGGTTGCGATACGAACCTCGAATATTCAGAGATTATTGCTTGCGTCCTGATTCTAGTATTCAGCTGTACCATTTTAGTCCGGCGAGCGATTTGACCTTTGACGTTTCGGCCAGGCTTGACCGCTGTCAGAGGTTTTGCATGCTATGCGATGCCTTGCCACGGCGTCCCTGTGCAAGTTTCACCCTCTCTGGCCAACTGCCATTTCACCAGCATACCCGCAGAACCAATGTTCGACTTGTCCGCTATCTTTTACACTCGGCCATCGGGACGAGTAAATTTGTTGCAAACGACGTAGCAAGCATGAGCTCCGGCTCTCTGAGCATCTATTTCTGCACGTTTAATCTGGTGTGGCATCCACCTATCCGGATATTACATTCCAAAATCATCATCACTGGGATCCGCGACAGAAAACAAGACGCTGACTTCAAGCTTAGTTATATATATATATATATATATATATATATATATATATATATATATATAAACAATGCGAAAACAAATCTCAAAGCTCAGACACAAGCCCTATGGGCCAGCGAACTCATCGGTCTGCTCACAGTGAGGTATGGGGGAATGATCTCAGCAGAGTTGGACAAAGCAGAAATGTTGTTTTAAAGATACATGGATGCACAATATTACTGAAACGTTTGTGTCAGTAATCACTGATTGCTGATCGTTTAAAAGCAATGAAAACGGAAGAACAGCACATACTATTGCACCCGGCGAGACCAAATGGTCGAAGTGCTCCGGTGTCCAATTCGTCACGTAAAAAAATGACTTACTGCCCCTCCGCCCGTAACAGGTCGTCACGGAGTGTCGAGACCCGTCCTCAAGAATGAGGTGCTCGTCCTTGCAACAAGCATGCATGTTTGCAAGTCTCACGTCGTATGGACCGGGCATCATGTATTTACGTTAGCACGATGGCACAAGATGAGGTATTATCAGACACTTTGCGTAAGAAAAACATGTGACTGCAGAATATGCGAAATTCCACCATGCATGAATGCAACTGAAAACCAATCATGGCGACGTGAGAACACCAAATAAAGTAACTAACCTGTTTCGATTGTTCGACGATGACTTGCTCCTTCTCTTCCGCACGCTGATTGAAGTGGAGGACATTAATGTTCTATGCTCCTCGCCAGGTTGTGCCATCCTCGTCGCCAGGTTGTTTTTTCCTCGTCGCCAGGTTGAATCCTCATCGCCAGGTTGTTCCAATATCGTTGCCACGTTGTTTTTTCCTCGTCGCCAGGCTGTTCTATGCTCGTTACCAGGTCTAATCCTCGTTGCCAGGTTGTTCTTTCCTCGTCGTCAGGTTGAATCCCCGTCGCCAGGCTGTTCTATCCTCGTCACCGGGTTGTTCTACGTCGTCGCCAGGTAGAATCCTCGCCGCCAGGTTGTTCTATGCTCGTCGCCAGGCTGTTCTATGCTCGTCGCCAGGCTGTTCTGTCCTCGTCGCCAGAATGTTCTATGCTCGTCGCCAGGTTGTTCTATCTTCGTCGCCAGATTGTTCTATGCCCGTCTCCGGGTTGTTCTATGCTCGTCACCAGATTGTTCTATGTCGTCGCCAGATTGTTCTATCCTCGTCGCCAGGATGTTCTACGTCGTCGCCAGGCTGTTCTATCCTCGTCGCCAGGCTGTTCTGTCCTCGTCACCGGGTGTTCTACGTCGTCGCCAGGTTGAATCCTCGTCGCCAGGTGTTCTATGTCGTCGCCAGGCTGATCTATCCTCGTCTCCAGGCTGTTCTATCCTCGTCTCCAGGCCTGTTCTATCCTCGTCTCCAGGCTGTTCTATCCTCGTCGCCAGGCTGTTCTATCCTCGCCGCCAGGTTGTTCTATCCTCGTCGCCAGGTTGTTCTATCCTCGTCGCCAGATTGTTCTATACTCGTCCGCCAGGCTGTTCTATCCTCGTCGCCAGCCTTGTTCTATCCTCGTCGCCAGGTTGTTCTATCCTGTCGCCAGGCTGTTCTATCCTCGTCGCCAGGTGCTTCTATCCTCGTCGCCAGGTTGTTCTGCTATCCTCGTCGCCAGATGTTCTATACTCGTCGCCAGGCTGTTCTATCCTCGTCGCCAGGTTGTTCTATCCTCGTCGCCAGATTGTTCTATACTCGTCGCCAGGCTGTTCTATCCTCGTCGCCAGGTTGCTCTATCCTCGTCGCCAGGATGTTCTATACTCGTCGCCAGGTTGCTCTATTCTCGTCGCCAGGTTGTTCTATCCTCGTCACCAGCTTGTTCTATCCTCGTCGCCAGGCTGTTCTATCCTCGTCGCCAGGTTGCTCTATCCTCGTCGCCAGGTTGTTCTATCCTCGTCGCCAGATTGTTCTATACTCGTCGCCAGGCTGTTCTATCCTCGTCGCCAGGTTTGTTCTATCCTCGTCGCCAGATTGTTCTATACTCGTCGCCAGGCTGTTCTATCCTCGTCGCCAGGTTGCTCTATCCTCGTCGCCAGGCTGTTCTATCCTCGTCGCCAGGTTGCTCTATTCTCGTCGCCAGGTTGTTCTATCCTCGTCACCAGATTGTTCTATACTCGTCGCCAGGCTGTTCTATCCTCGTCGCCAGGTTGCTCTATCCTCGTCGCCAGGCTGTTCTATCCTCGTCGCCAGGTTGTTCTATCCTCGTCGCCAGGTTGTTCTATCCTCGTCGCCAGGTTGTTCTATCCTCGTCGCCAGGCTGTTCTATCCTCGTCGCCAGGTTGTTCTATCCTCGTCGCCAGATTGTTCTATCCTCGTCGCCAGGTTATTCTATCCTCGGGGTGCCTGGTCCTTGCGGCCGCACTGCCGACACTGAAGAGTCAGGTCAGGATCCAGGTTTATGAACGCACGCTGGTTATGATCGCATCCACACGCCCACCGCGCGGCATGTACCAGCCGACTCCGTCACGGCACGGCAGGTACCAGCCGACTCCGTCACGGCACGGCAGGTACCAGCCGACTCCGTCACGGCACGGCAGGTACCAGCCGACTCCGTCACGGCACGGCAGGTACCAGCCGACTCCGTCGCGGCACGTCGGCTCCCGCGCGCGTAGGATCTTCCAGGGGCGGATCCATGGCAACGGCGGGGAGAGATCCAGGGCAACGGCAACGTGTACGAGGACACCGCAACTAGAGCACGGTAGTAGTAATATTTAGACGGATGCCTCTGTGGTCATGAATCAAGTCTGAAGCACTACCTCCTTACCGCTGCAGGGTGTTTCGATACGTGTGCGCAACTGCAAAAAACCGCAATTCATTCCAGCGCGAAAATCGGTAAACCACGTAACTCGTCCGTCGTCTGAGCACTTAGAAGACATGTTCATAACCTCGCTGACCTTTAAGCTGTTAATATTTAGTCTTGTTGCGCACGACCGTGCAATGGAGATCTAAATGCATAAGCGGACTTGCCTGGCACTCTTCGAACGATTGCGTCCCGTTACGTCAACCGTGCTCGATCACAAGCTGGCGCCAGCAGCTGAAGCGGCTCGATTACGAACTGGCACCAGCAGCTGGAGCGGCTCGGCTGCGAACTGGCGCCAGCGGCTCGACTGCGAACTGGCGCCAGCATCTGAAGCGGCTCGACTGCGAACTGGCGCCAGCATCTGAAGTGGCTCGATTACGAACTGGCGCCAGCAGCTCATGTGGGTCGATTACAAACTGGCGCCAGCAGCTGAAGCGGCTCGATTGCGTACTGGCGCCAGCAACTGAAGCGGCTCGATTACGAACTGCTGCCAGCAGCTCATGTGGGTCGATTACGAACTGGCGCCAGCAGCTGAAGCGGCTCGATTACGAACTGGCGCCAGCAGCTGAAGCGGCTCGATTATGGACTGGCCCCAGCAGCTGAAGCGGGTCGATTACCAATTGGCACCAGCAGCTGCTGCGATCTACAAATTGTTACCTTAACTCGTTTGGTTTGGTGAGGCCTGTTTAAGCTCACCAATATTAATATAATTATTAAGTATCATAGTTACTTGCCCATCATATCATTAAAACGTATTTTTTAAAGTTTCTGAATAGAAGAAACATGCCACTGGAATGATGGTATCGGCGAAATTGCTGATGTGTCCTCTAGGACTTACATATGTAAATGCCTATTGAGATACCATCTGTTGCCACAAATACAATGTTGTGTTGTGTTTTGCCAGCGGTTGCGTTGGAGTTTATGCTGAGCGGCTGAAGTGCTAGAACTGGTAGCGTTGGGCATGACCGCAAGAGACGATGGCACCTGTCAGGAAGGCGGGGGGCGACACCCTGCGATGCAGTTCAACGACCCGCCATCGGGAGACGATGCGAGCGCCCGAGCCCGGGCCCAGCTCTGGGAACAGACGTCGGTATCAATACACGGCCGCCGCCATCGCGACGGCAGACCGCGCCGCCGCCAAACATAGATTCGCCCCGGCGTTTGCGGGCCTAATCAAAACACGGCTCTGACGTCACTGCGCCGGCCGCCGATGATTTCGGCGTCGATATCGGCAATGAAAGGTCAGACGCGCGCTCAGATCCGACGGCGGCCGAGTTTCCATCGACGGCGTCGGTGGCCCGCCCGGACGAGCTGAACCGGCATCGTCTCACCCGAGACTCCCGGATCAGCGGGCAGCGGTGCTGCTGCCCACTGCCTACCGTGCTACTGCCCACTGCCCAGCCGAGACGGAGGGAGCCCTTGGAGCGGTGTCGCTGCAGAATCTGCCGAGCTCCCAGGTCTCATCAGTCCATGCATCCCGCGCACGAGGATGCCATGTGCGCATGCGCCGGGAGTGCAGTCTGAATCTTGGTACTGTATGGGAAAGCTCTTGTACGTTAGACGTCTCTGGTGGGGGGGGGGGGGAGGGGGACGTTTTGAATTAGCTGACCCATCAGTTGCGTCCTCGCTAGGTTTCTGACGTTCGGGTGTATTGTTTGTCAAAGTTTCTGCGTAGTTTTCCATGGTTTCGGCGTCGTTTGTGCTCTTGAGTGTTGTTTTTCGTCGTCTCCTCCTTTTCGTAAGCTACGCACTCAGCCTTCAGCTACATTGCTAGAACTTGAGCCCACACTTGCCAGTCCTCCGCCTCCACTGGCCGCCAACACAAACCACACGCCCAAACAGCCCATCCATCCGCTTATCCGTAAATGCCTCCCGACCCGCCCAATCCTCCCGACGCGCCAGACCCCCGACCCGACCGATCTTCCCGACCTGCCCGATCCTCCCGACCCGACCAATCCTCTCGACCCGCCCGACCCTCTCGACGCGCCTAATCCCCCCGACCTTCCCGACCCGCCAGACTTTTCCGACCCGTCTCGCCGTGGGACGTGTTCCTCATGTTTTGCTTTGCATTTGCTGCCGGACGAAATTAGCCGTAACTCTGCGCGTGTTTGTCTTACATTGATAGCGGATAACATAGGCCGATTTAATGTAACATACCGGAATATACCCCAGCGGATTTTACAGAGTTCAACCATGTCCCTTGCTTTGCACCGGATAGCAAAAACCGGCGTAACGAACTTCTTCCGGCTTCAGCTAGAAGCAAATTCCTCTTGGCCCGGACCTGACTTCCGGTCATTGGGAAAAAAACTCGTCGTTCTGCCCAAAAGGTCATTGGGCAAAAGTATAAAACCTCTCTGGATACCGAAAGGTTCGAGACCCGAGTATGAGCTGCTTTACATTGAGCACTATTTGTATGTGTAAAAGTGTCAACTCCCAGCAGCAAAGCAGCGGGGCAAGCGCGCGAGCTGTATTTGCACGTTGAGCGCCGGGCGAAACAGCCAAACAGGCTAGGCACGTGAGCTGAGCAGGCTGAGCACGTGATGACCAGTCGAGTGGTAGTGAGCCACGGCAGCATGCAAATCGACACCAAGCAGACCTATGGCGTTATTGGCGTGCTGCCCGTTTTCCGCAACTAACGTGGCAAATTGTCGCATACAATTGGTGCTCGCCTGGGATGTGCCATGAAACAAGTCGATGGGTTTGTATGCTAACCCGTGGCCACTCAGTGTCGTAAACCTAAGGTATGTGTACATATAAAGGAAGATTTCACATTTTCCGCTCAGCACGTAGATACTTACACATTAAACGGTGTTGAAGGTCTGAATAAGCGGAGTCAGCAATCATATCCAATGCAAAGCCAATATTGTTAGGTATCATTAAATTTGATATATTATTATGTCAGAGCCAATATTTGCATTTCAATTGAAACGCTTGTAAACAGCGTTCTGACTTGTGTTGCCATGTCAAATATATTGGTATGGTACACATACACACACAGATACACACGCACACACACACACACACACACACACACACGCACACACACACACACACACGCACACACACACACACACACACACACACGCACACACACACACACACACGCACACACACACACACACACACGCACACACACACACACACACACACACACACACACACACACACACACATATATATATATATATATATATATATATATATATATATATATATATATATACATTTACACGGGTGTTGATCTGTATTCTTTTTGGTGGGACATTGCCCCCCCCCCCCATGGTCAATCTACCCCCCAACTGGGAATTTGCCCCCAACCTTGCGTAGCCCGAGCTCATGAAGGACATCACAAATATAAGTTTGAACTCATATAACGTTAAAAGAAGGCTCCCGCCAATCGTTTCAAAGGCAGAAGAGCCAGAGAAAATAAAAACTGCGATATCATGTTCAGTTTAGTGCACCTGACTGAGTCAGTTGCACTTTTAAAGCTCCGCGGTCGTTCCGTGTCAACTCGAGTCTTTTCTTCTGTTTCTTTGTTCTTCTGTATGCTGCATGTGTTTGACTACGCGGTTTATATCTGTGGTTGGCTATAATCTAGTTTTGTATCGTTGTGGGAGTGTTTTGGCATTATTCAATGATGTTTAAGTTGTACAGGCCGCAGAAAGTTGCATTGTCGTGCTTCAACGTCTTATCGAAAAATGAAAACAAAGCGCTGTAAAGTTATTGACCGTCTACATTCAGAGGAACCCTTGCAATGTGTGGATCCTCACTTCAAGGTGAATGTTCGATGAAACAGTTGCAAAAACCCGACGATCGACACTAGCCGGGTCCCTCGGGACCGATGATCAAGTGTCCAATTGGAGTGCACGAAGGCAGGGCCGGACCGTCAAATGTCAGATAGAGGGCCTCTTGCACCGATTGGGGACACCCTGGGACAATGTGGGTCACTACTTCGATCATAGACCGCCAACACCGAGAAATCGGCTCCGTGTTGGTCTGAGCCCTGAGTGGCCCATTTCCTAAGCAACGACAAAGTGGGGACCCGCTATTTGCATTTATCGGGACCTTTAAAGCGATGAAGGTTTCTTTCTTGATCAGAGACCCACAGTGCCTAGTAGAGGGCGCAATGTGTGCAAGTGGCCTCGAGTCGGTCAGGGAAACATCTGTTGGACAGGGACAGGGACGGGACCCGGAAAGCCAGGGGCCTCCTGCGTTGTTCGAGGCTCTCTGACAATAAAAGTGGAGATGGGAGTTAACGATGTGAGTCAACAGCGCGATAATTGAAGGCCCTTTGTCAGGCAGGGCCCGGTAACTAGTGGAGGGCTCTCTATCCTATTTCAGCCAGGGGCCCGTTATGCCGAACTGTAGTCTCTATGCCAGTTATTGGACACCTGCAACGATAAGGGATCCTCTGCATCAATAAGAGCCCTGAGCCAATTTGGGAACAAATGGCGGGATCAAGGGGTCTCCGACGTCAGGGAGGCGACCAATGTATGATGTATCTCTCTCAGGGTGCCCGCATCGACCACAGTATACCGCTCCCGTGTCATTGGCATGACAGCCGGCAGGCACCCGACGCTTTAACCGTATGACTCTGAAGCCCCCGACCGGAAAATATAATGTGCCCCCTATTGGTCTAACCACTGGGTCCCTTGCCCAGAAAAGGAAAAGGGTTTCCGGGGTATTAGACAGGACGAATCACAATGAAGTCAAAAATGAAAAAAGCTAACACAAACGAGGCGTCCATCCTTGTTCAGGATTATCATGTGAAGCAAATTGCATGGAACAGTTTTGAACCTGCGTGTTACAACCTTGGAGGCAAGGACACCAATGCCCTGGCTTGCAGTTTTCGTGGGACAGAGCGGCGTTCGCCACAGGAGCTAACACCGGATGGTTGGCACCTAGCGCCCGAGAACAGACATCGTGAAATAATGCTGTCAAATGTCTTTGAAAACAATTAGTACTGATAAGAAAATGGAACCCTCTGAAGACATAACAGCGACAGCGACACGAAAGCATAGATTCCACCTTTACTTGTCTAGTGTTACCACCAAATTGTTGAAACGGTCCGCGTTACAGTAAATGCTAATCCGTTTCTATAAAAAAATCTAAAAAATAATGCACAGATGAAACATACTTCCGGAACACCTTCCAAGCGTTCCAGCTGACATCCTTAAGCGTTGAAAGGTACTTCCTTCAGGAATGTTGTCGTTTTTGCCTGCCCGTTGGACATCGCCTGGTGTTAAACATGGGACAGACGCAGCAGCCTGCGGAGACTGCAACGCCAGACGTTGGGATTTTTGTTGTAAGACTTGCGAGTACGCATGGCCAAAACTGATCATGTAATTTTCCCCCTTTATTTGATTCTGGGCAAAATTGGGCATCTTAGACCAAAAACGGGTTAATGTGGATGCAAAGTCACGACCGGATTTCGATCCAAAATATACGTTCACGATGTCTCTGTACAACCCAGCACAACTCCGATGCAGCCCCTAAGTGCTGTCAGCTTAGGAAAAGTTCACCGAAACATTGTGGAATGAAAAGCACTGGTGTGCTTCCTTCAGTTTATCAACTTTACAATACAAACTGTACTGTATCTATTGGCGACTCCTGGCTTTTAAGAAGGGCAAGGCTCCCCACGAAATCAAGTAGGCCATATCCGATGACTTCTTTCTTTTTGGAGCGAGGGCCTTACCCAGCGCGAGAGCTTGGTTAACTCTGTGTTCCAGCCCACAATCACCTAGACTCTGGCTGCGTCCCTGCATCGGTACGCTCATTGAGAACCGAGTATGCGTATGCAAGTGTTATCCCATGGTAACGGAAAAACCAGCTCAGCTAGCAACGTTGTTACAATCAACCTGCATTACGCATGACATTGCTATGACAGGTGTTTCATTTTTCACGTGCTCGAAGTGAAACGGGTGAGGGCTGCCTTCCTCTCAGAGACACAGGAGCTTGGAACAGTATACCCCAAACACATAGCTGGCTTGCATTTCGTGTTTATTGAAAAGAGTGGTGAAGAGGGATTGTCAACAGGAAGGTATCTGCCTAAGTGTATCGGCGGAAAGGTTCAAAACCATGATCTTAACTTATGCGTGGAATGACCATTTGCATTATTTCACATGAATTCATTAAGAATGATATTCATTCAAATGCGTATGCATCATCGATGAAATTGTGGTGTATTGAGAACCTGCGTATAAACTAGTTACGATAGCCACATGTGTTACGGACACTGGACGATTCTCATAACGGGAAATTGCACAACAGTTTCATTTTTCAGTATGCAAGAGAGCTGCAACTGCATCACAACAGCTCCACTCAACAGTTGCCTTTATGAGCAGTAAATATAGTCCGCGAGACGTCCATGCATGATTGCTGTGGCTACGCACATGCGCTTTAAAAAGGTATGTACCTAAGCATATTATATAAATATAGATGTATTTATACGTATAGCATGAACTGATGACAAGAGCATTCAGCACAAAATCCGAGAAATGTTTGACCCTGTCCCCTTATGACGTCTTCCACGAAGCTGTCTCCCCCAATCATTTTCAAAAATCGTCACTCACGGATATATATATACATATATATATATATATATATATACATATATATATATATATACATATATATATATATATATATATATATATATATATATATATATATTTGTGTGTGTGTGTGTGTGTGTGTGTGTGTGTGTGTGTGTGTGTGTGTGTGTGTGTGTGTGTGTGTGTGTGTGTGTGTGTGTGTGTGTGTGTGTGTGTGTGTGTGTGTGTGTGTGTGTGTGTGTGTGTGTGTGTGTGTGTGTGTGTGTGTGTGTGTGTGTGTGTGTGTGTGTGTGTGTGTGTGTGTGTGTGTGTGTGTGTGTGTGTGTGTGTGTGTGTGTGTGTCTCAAACAAAATATGGAAGTCTTGAACAACGCCAGTTGCTTCGTGCCAGTTGCACTTCATTAGTGAATGCCACAGGCGAAGTGTCAATTAGTTGGTGGACAGGGCGAAACGGGAAACATCTGTTATCGTGTGTAAACTAACTCGCTTGCACGTTGCGCTTTAAAAAAGGTGAGCTGCCTATTTGCCCCATGAACCCGGATACGATTGGTAAGCTAGCTCGCTTCGCTCCATGGACAGGATCGTCCAGTTATATAATCATCACGGGCCCTAGTTCCATGAAGAATAACTTGCCCAGTCGACCCCTGCTATTGTCCGCTGTCACGGCTGGCGACGCTGGCTGAAACATTGCATTCACTGCGTCGCTTGTGCGCTATAATCGTCGCCGCACGCCCGCATGGGGAGCCATCAAAAAGTCCAGGATCGCAGCGTCCAGTGTTCATATCGTCCAGGATCGCAGCATCCAGTGTTTAACATAAAAAACGTCCAATTCCTTGCCCATTGGGGGCGTTCATAAGGTGCAGGGACGCAATGTCCAGAGTCGCAAAGACCAGAGTCGTAAAGCCCAGTGTTCAAAACGTCCAGCATGCATGGCAACCAAGCTAGTTTGGATTCCTGCCGCTAGATAACACTACAGAGGCATCTTTGAGTCCTACCGCTATTTCCCTCTTTAGTCAACAGATGGCACAGTCAACCTGGCATTCCACTGATGATCCAGTGATGCGTACAGTCAAGCATGGTTACTATAGATTACCTAGACGCTTGCGGCCGTGTCCGGCCTGGGCGCAGCCGCGCCCCGGGGCTCACCGGCGGACTGGACGCAGACGCGCCGGGCGGCGGCGCGGCCGGAGACATTGCTGGCGGCGCGGGCTCGGCAGGGACTGCTGCGCCCGCGAGATAAGCGGGCTTTCCCGCCCCGCCGCTGCTGCCGGGGCTCCAAATGCCAGGGTACACTCGGCTGCTCAGGGGCCCTCCATACGGGTATCGGGTTCTTTCCACTCGCTTGGAGGACCCCGCGTTGTTGCTGGGCCCCATATAAGGTAACGCTCCGAGACACTCGATGCTCAGGGGCCCTCTTCATTGACCTGTGGCTCTTTCCCTTTTTGAGCTTATTTGCTGGGGACCCCTCACTTGTCAGAACTCTGTCTGTTAACCTACCCGGACACTCTTGATTACACAGGGGTGTTACCAAGCTGGGGCTCCTACACCTATCAGGGGCCTACAGTGCCTACCACGGGATCCTATGTTCGCAAGGAATACCGAGTCGACCAAGAGCAGTGTTCGATGACGCCCGAAGACGGGCTCGGGGGCTCGCCGAAACCGTCCGTTGGGCCATGACCTTCAAGGCCAGTCAGGGGGCCACAACATCGATTGGGAATCCGTGGGACAGTGCGGGTCTTTCATGCTAGCGTTTGAGCACTCGGCCTCAGTTTGTGCCAGTCCAGTTCTAAAGTGAATAGAGTGGCCGGATCGGTCCACATTGCAAGGAAGAGGGCTTGGGTAGGCCCCTGGTGCATCTGCTGGGTACTTAGCAAACAACAAATGTGGCGGTGGAAAAAGCTGCGCACTGTTCGGTTCTCTGACAGCTAGGCATCCCGCGCTGCGCGTTTTTCACTGTTGGAGCTTGTCATCACCAGGCCTGGGTTTATCACCGGGTCGCGAGCATGCGCATCTGACTTTCGGCGAATGAAGTCGTATGCCCAGCACCGAACTAACCGTCCTGGGGATGGCTCGCCCACTGCGCCAGGTGTTCCAGCTCCTGCGGAATACTCGGGACCTGCAACACGTCCAGACCAAGGGTGTCTTCGGCCGGCGGCAACTCAGTCACCCAGCTTAGCTACTCAGTCAGTATCGACTGGCCAAGGATCGACGGAGGGATTTGATGTCACCAATGCCTTCGCACTACGCTCCATCTGCCGGAGGACCTATGCATTCGTTCAGAATGTCATGAACATGCCCTGCATTCAAACAGCACGCTAACAAGGTGGATGCATGGTTTCCAAGTTCCAGCTCGATGCTGGCACCATCCATGCGGCACTCCGGGTGCTGAAGCCAGCGGTGGTAACCATGGACCCGGTCTGGAGTGCGTCTGATCCTGCTTTTGCGTTAGCGAGATAGCACTGTACGGTCGACAGTCTTACAACTTGAGCCTGCTATCAGGCGATAAGCATCGTTGTTAATTGATATACTGCATTCATGATGAACAGCCAAAAGTTTGTGGACGTGGGCTGTGATGGGCTCTTAGGCTGCATTTCATTAATGCTCGAGCAAGTCTCATACGGTATTTTCCTGGCAAAGGTGGAACAAACCAGCGATATCTCTTGCGCTATGAAACTAGCAATCGTCAGGGCCTAGCTCTGGTGAATGACTATGGCCCAGTGTACGCTGATTTGACTGTCCCCGTTAGATGGAGCCGCGCGAATGTGCCTGGCCAGCTCCGGGTCGGGAGCCCCGGCCGAGGAGCTTGGAGCACCTTATAAGCTTCTTGCGATGCTATACCCGACTGTTCCTCAAATAGATTTCAGCCAGCAAGGTTGGAGACACGCCCGCATTCGCTCCGTTACACCGTAATCGGCTACATCGATGCGACCATTCTGTTCTGTCGGATAATCTGCCAAACCGAAGCCCAATCTAAATGTCAACTGGGGCTCAGAAGTTGCATGGATTCGCTTGAAGTAGGTACCCGCAGGGCGGCAGTTGTGATGCACGGAATAAACTGATAACCCGAGGGTGCAGTTTTGTGTCATCTGGCGCTTCTGAAGTGATAGATAAGCATTTGTGTTAGATTGAGATGAGTTTGCGTTTAGGCGGCAAGTCTTTGACAAAACCATTATGAGCCATAAATTGAATATTGCTTGCTGATCCTTTTTAATTTTAATACTTCTTCCAGCAGCGAGCCACAATTTCCATATGTCATTAGCAATCTTGTGATATGCAGGGAGCAGTTGCCAACTACTATAACGATTCAGCGTATTGAGAAAAAAGGTGTTCCTTGTAGCTACGAGGAACATGCCACACACATAAGACAGTAATGCTACCTTGTACATCGTAGGATATCAGGAGAAAGGAGAGATAGATATGTTAAGTTTCGGCCTGATGCCTTTATGAAAACGATTAAGAACAGTAAAGTCAATATTTCCTGCCGATGCCTACTGGATATTTCAAGTTAAATTGCCCAACAGTATTGCGATTCTAAGCTTTAAAAAACGCATACAAAACATTAAGAACTTCCTTGGCGTAAAACGTGGCGGATCGTCTCCAAAAAGCTTCCTTCTTGGATCCTATATTACCGCCTCGCTTCTTAAAATACCTTCAAGCTCAGGCATAACTGTCGAGTTTGCTTTCATTCATTTATATTTACTTTGACCTTACGGATCATTCCACCCACCACACGTGTTGTAATACGTGTGATCTGCCACGGCCTTTAGCACGCCCGCGGCCGTCTCAGCGTCAGGGGAGTGCCCTCGGTAACGTGAAACAGGGATTTTTGCTGAGAAGTGCGCTGCCGGGACGGTTTCACCTGGTGTGTACCGCCGTAATCTGGTGTATAAAATGTGCTAAAGAAGTGTCCTGGGGGAGGTTATCACACAACCGGCGCACATGCGTCGATTATTAGTGTCACGACAGAACCAAGCACCGCATTACTGCCTTCTGGGTAGCGATGCTCTGACGTCATCATGGGACTATGTCCTGTGGCACTAATGCTACGGTCGCGTGAAAACGCTGTTTTTTTGCCGGCTGGTTTAAGCATACATATTTCCATAAACCGATTTTTTTAAAACCTAGCACATTCAATTAAGAATTTTGAGCTGGGAAACGGCACTGGTTTGCATGAGAGCTAAGAATTATTGTTGAAATGCTCTACCAGTCTGCCCCCGACAGAGATGGGGTAACCCATTCGCCCATTCACCCGTGATTTATACTGGAGAACTCTAGCCGGAGTGCTTAGCCGGAAGTACATTTTGGGTCTGCTAGTTAACCAACGACTGGTAAGATCACAGCAAAGAAGCTTCGGAATTTTTGGTGCCTGCCCTCCTCACACATTTATTTTCACATTTCACGCTATTTAGGTACTGCAGTACGGCGATCAATGGACAATTACTGCCCATTTATAAATTTCATGTGAACGTTACACGTGATATCCATTTAGTCACAAATAAATATATATTTCACAAAGAGACATTCCATATAAATGTTCAGGCACGTTGACTACGGCGACTATGGCGCGGGCACTGGACCTAGAAAGCGTTGTTTAGTAGGGTCTATTTTTGAGAGCAGATCGTAGTACTGATTTGCCTTTATAAGGTTTTGAATACGAAATATACAATATCGATTCACACAACATTGAAACAAAGATGTGAAACATGATGGCTACCCAGTTCATTGACAAAATCTCCGTTCGTAATCATGTTTGTAGTATCTACCAGCCTTCTCATAGAATCAGCCAAAAACCATACTACGGGCCACCGAACTTAAGTCCCATGGTAACGTCGCGTCTGCGTAGCCCTCTTTAGTAGTCTTGGATAGCACGTGGAAAGAACTGGTTGTCCACACTGAATCAAGTACAAACTGAACTAAAACACATCCTGGCAGAATATCAGTATTTTACTACTAACTGTATTTGTATCACAAATACAGTTAGTACATTTTGGGTCTGCTAGTTAACCAACGTCAACCAACGTCAGTCTTCTCCGAAGATGAGATAAGATCTCGAAACGTTAGAATGGAAGGAGTGATGAATATATGAGTAATTTTGTGCGAACCATCTTTAATCTAAGCGATGACGCAAAATCAAAGGCCCGGAAACTAGAACGATGCATCAAAAAGCTCGTTAATGCCGAGTCAGCAGTTATTTTTAATCAAGCATGCATCAAAGAAAGAATTCTGCCAAAATATTCCAACATAAAGCTACATGACCAGGCAGTTAAGAAAGCGGGTTTACCAAAAGGTATAGAGAACGACTTGTGAATCACCAACTGCAGCAAAAGAAGACGGCCTGTGAAATCCTGAAGAAAAAGAGGAAAGTTTTAGAACAAGAGCTACAGGTACGTTGCCCTGAACATGAACTTAAACAAAAAGTACTTGACGAACTCGACGTGATTGAATGTGACGCTAGACGTCTTACTAGAAGCAGAATCGTGAAAAAGCTCTCAAGGCTCCATGGCGGACATATAGTATTACCGGAAACTGCCGACGGTTACATCAATTTATCTCAACATGATCTTACTGAGGAACAAAAAGAGGTGCTTAATCTTGGACTTAATTGCCATGTGTTGTCGAAATATGACAAACTTAAGAAGAAAGTAGAACTAGAAATTCTTTACCAGGATATCTTGAATTTGGAAAAAGAGAACAAGGTTACCGTGGACAAGGATCTAAAGAACAGCTTACTAGGAGAGAGCACGAAAAAGCGTGGAAATGATAGAAGCAAGATATTCACGCAAGAACTCAGGACGGCGGCAAGGGGACTTCGAGAAAAAGACGACATCATCATTCGGCGAGCGGACAAATCATCACTCTAAGTAATACTTGACAAAAAGGAATATCATATGAAACTAAACTGCATCTTGAACGACGACAAGAAGTTCCGGCACATCACAAAAGATCCAACAGACAAACTCAAGACCAAGCTTAACAAACTAATCACTGCTGCCAATGCCGCTGTTGATGGCATACACTTTTCCAAGATAACGGGTGAATTTGCGCCTGGATATGCTTATGGGTTTGTGAAAACTCACAAAACGGCAACCGCCTTCGTCCAATAATCTCACAGATCCCTTCACCAACCTATAGAATTGCAAAACGTCTTAATGGTCTTCTGTCCCCATATCTTCCCATGTCTTACAGCTTGTCATCAACGGACGAGTTTATTGATATAGTGCGATCTCGTCAACCTAAGGGCCTACTAGCCTCTCTAGATGTTGAAAATCTATTTACAAACGTGCCTATTGAAAGAACCATATCCATCATCCTTAACCGCGTCTACAATCATCCTGAAATTCCTCCTCTCAAAATATCAAGGCGCCTTCTTGAACAATTACTAAAAGCCTGCACGTTGGAAGTTCCTTTCCGCGGGCCTGATGGCCGAATGCATTGCCAAATTGAGGGTGTTGCGATGGGCTCACCTCTAGGACCCCTACTCGCTAATTTCTTTATGGGACACGTAGAAACCGACATACTACAAAATGACGACATAAGACCGGACATTTACTGCCGCTACGTAGACGATATATTTGTAGAAGTTAGGGACATTGACCAACTAGGACATCTCAAAAACACCTTTGAAGAACGGTCTGGCTTAAAATTCACAACAGAGCAAAGTGTGCAAAACGTAATACCCTTTCTTGACGTAGCTGTTGATGGACAAGGACGACAATTCAAAACGACTGTGTACCGAAAACAGACTAACAACGGACGGTGCTTAAATGCTGACAGTGAGTGTCCTCGACGCTACAAAATTAGCGTCATAAGGTCCTTTCTTCGACGAGCATTTAAGCACTGCTCTGATTGGACAGGACTACATTCAGAATTGACACGAATCAAACAGATCCTGGTGAACAACGGTTTTTCAAATTCTGACATTGAAAACGAGACACAACGACATATGACAAGACACTTTGACAGCAAACCAAGGCAAGACATCCAACCGACCGTCAAACTGTACTATCAAAATCAAATGACATCTGCTCACAAAGAGGATGAAAAAGCTTTACGGGAAATTATCTCTCAACATGTTAAAGGCAAAAACGACCACAAAATAGACATTGTCATTTACTATTGTAATAAGAACATATCGAACTTTCTTATGAGAAACAGCCCAGACAAACACGACAAACTGAAATGCACCAATGTAGTGTATCAATTCCAATGCAACATCGAAGGCTGCAAACTTCGTCCCACACACTACATTGGTGTGACCACAACGACACTCTCACGACGCCTGACAATGCACTTACGTGACGGGGCACCCCTGGACCACATGCGACAGGAACACGACATGACATTGACACGACAACAACTGACGGACAGCACTGACATTGTACGGACGTGCAGTGACAGAAGACGCCTTCAAATTTGGGAAAGCGTATTCATTAACGAACTCTCTCCGGCCTTAAACAGACAGACAAATTCTTGCAGAACTCTTGAGCTACTAGGTGGTGGGCGGTGAGCACTTCCGATGTGATTGTGTCTATAGTGTTCCCATTGTGTCTTTGTGATTTTCCCATTATGAGTGTTTCTTACATATATATATATATATATATATATATATATATATATATATATATATATATATATATGTGTGTGTGTGTGTGTGTGTGTGTGTGTGTGTGTGTGTGTGTGTGTGTGTGTGTGTGTGTGTGTGTGTGTGTGTGTGTGTGTGTGTGTGCGTGCGTGCGTGCGTGCGTGCGTGCGTGCGTGCGTGCGTGCGTGCGTGCGTGCGTGCGTGCATGCGTGCGTGCGTTCGTGTGTGTGTGTATATATTACAACTTTGACACGCGGGCAACTATATGACGTTACACAACGGCCGGAGGCTGACGAGGAATATGGACAATTGCGAATATCCTATTCAACCAACAAACCACCCAACGCTTCGTATCTGGACGCTGCGTCAACGCCTTCAGAGATATCGACTTCCTTTTCGTTTCAAATTGACAGATAGTATCCACATACACCTTGGGGATCCCTACCGCACCCTTAGTCACGAATCTTAGTACGATTCGCGTGCATGTTATTGCAAGGGATTTCATAATTTTGGGCTCGTAAGACGTTACCGATGTTGAGCATTGCTACGAGTTTCTTATCGAACGCAGATATGACATCGTTCAAGATTTGGTGACAGTGGGACACGATCCATTTTGTTGCAATGCGCAGTGGTGGCAAAAGTGTACCTTTTGTCGCCGACCAAATTTTTGGAGGGAAAATTGGCGCCAGTAGTGTAATACGATGCCAGATGCCAAAATGGTCAAGTCCATGCCCAGTAGCGTGTCAGCAATCAGCCTATCATCGAAAGTCTGTATCATCACTGCAATTTTCGATATCATGTACATAACGGAAACGTTCAGCCATACACTACCCTTGAATCAATGTCTGGATAAGTGCTGCTGCTAGGAAAGCAAGCTTCTCTAGACTAATGAGATAGCCTCATCATAACAAGTGTTTTCTTCCGCCCACGGCACTTGCCGGGGTCTCACGGTTAAAATCGATCAACGGCTGGATTCGCTTTCCTTGACCGCAAGAAAAAACAACAACGAAGGACCTCGATAGCCAGGGCATCAGAATGCATGGCAGATTCCGCACTAGTAGCAAGCGGCACTGGGAATGACGTCAAATATGGTTGGCCCCACGATGCCATGCCCCCTCATGAAAATCATGTGTGCGCTTCGAGCCCCATCTCAACCGTCATCAAACTATGCACCATATCTTAGGGACACTCCAAGCCTGGCGCGACATGTTTTCACTGGTGGGCGCCTTTCGCCGTGCCCCAACAAGTAAATTGCATCGAAATGCTTCAATAACTTCACATCAGGCGGATAGCTCTTTCTGAACAAGTTACTCGCCCTGACAGGAGGGGAGAGGGTGGGAGATGCGAACGTCCTCCCCTTACGGTTCTCTAAAAATACCAATGCGGTATGTTGTGCAGTCTTGCTCAAATCTTTGGTAGCTTCTTGGCATCCATTGTGCGCGTGTTGACACCAAAAAAGTGCCCCTACTTATCCTGGTTTCAGAGAAGCGATGTTTTTTACGACTATTGTAAGACGATTCGAGGCCGGCGTGTGCGGTGGGGGACAAGCGACGATTCTGCGGACCGCGCGCGGAGGATTGACACTGTTACATGAACAAAACCCTACATTATAAACATAGGCTCCAAACAGATAAAACTACGTGTCATTGTACTCATAATTAAACAAGGGACACGCTTTTGCTTGTTTCATGTTTCATGCAACTTCACTACGTGGTTTCGCATGCAAAGCTGATGTTTGGCTTTCAGGAAAATTTGACCTTTGACTTGTTCTCGTGTGGTCAGTTAACAACAGGAGACTTCTTATCAACCACGAGATCTCGCTGAAGAAAGTTCACTGTTCATGGTTTTTTGTGAGGCTTTACCTTTCTTAGTTTGCAAACGTCAGGGAATCCCCCTCTACCAGTTTTCGTTACAAAACCGGCAAATCAGGGTAAGGTTAAATTGTTGGCTGCCATCCCTTTTATATTTTTATATGCGGGTGTATAAATCTGCATCTGAGATCATGAAAACATCAACTGCCACATCAGAATGACACCTTTCATTACCAGCATCCAAACATTGGAAGAAATTCAATCAGCAAGCCAAAATTGCCTTTTGCATGCAAGTAGCATGCAAGAGTATGAACTCAAATTAATTTCTGGGACACTACCTAATATCTATGTTGGATTGGGACCCCCAATGCTGATTCCCCCCCCCCCCCCCTCCTTCCAGCCAACATTTCTAGCTGAAAAATCACAAAAGGAGATGAGATAAAACCTTACTATGACACAAAACAATCTTCTCTGGATCTCGCTTGTCGACCACGATCCATCGCTTGCTATCTCCCCCTAATCATGCATGAAAAATTGGCACTCTTGTCACTATGCCACCACCACACCAACTATACTGATTTCTGCTATCAATGTAGGCTGCATATAAGGGAGGCTGTCTGCCCTCACAGCCTGTATGTAAATGTATACAGTGACTATGCTAATAATTCCTTCAGGACAATTTTACAATTCAATGCTTGCAAAAACATTAATGAAACATACCACATACATTGTCCTCAGAGACAACCAAATGTCATCCGTTTACTGACCTCATAAGACAGTTTGACCACAGTACCATAAAACCACCTGCCATTTGAAGTAAAACTCTTGGTATAGGGATGATGCCGATGAAACCTGTACCCCCCTTCTCCTCATTGCCTAAATTTCCTAGCCCACCACACAACCCACTTTCATCAGATTATCATGGCCTTCATCATTGGGTATCTATAAATTTCCAGCAGCCAAGATTCATGGTAGCAAAAGGTTGAGCTGAGAATAATTGTTTAAAAGCTATGAAAATATCGATGAAATAATTGCATTTCAAGCAGGGGCATAGTTTTGTAAGACAAGTTCGGGAGCAGTGAAAAATTACGCAATGTGGCCCCAAAATATGGATGTCTCCCAGACAAGCACACTTTTTCACAAACCTAGGGGAGAGGGTTGGAGCCTTGAACTAAATAAGAAGTAGGAACACCACTGATTTGAAGATCTATGTGACTGGTAACCCTCCTCAATCAGGACTGGTATTTCAGAACTATTATCACCTCCTGCTATTCTTCTTCATGAGGAGTGCCATCAGACTTCAACATCACATCCACGGTTCTTTGAAAGGAAAGAAGGCTGGTCGCTTGTGACTACTTCAGTGAGACAACAGCCTTCTCCGTGTCTTGAAAAGGTGGGTTGATAATGAAAGGCCAATTTCTATTTTGATCGGATCATTCCGCCGACTTACTCTGAACTGTCAGTGTCTCTCACCGCTGAGGACGGGATACTGAATCACGGCACAATAAAGGAAGAAAACAAGGCCAGAAATTAAACTCTAGGTTGGTATTCACGACATTGCAATGGAAATGCCACTTGCAAAGTAGCAGCGCATTGAAAGTCACCGCCCACCTCGTACCAGTCGTGCCGCAGCAATTGAAACACGCCCCTGCGGCCAGATAAACCCCCACATCTAGACTTTTTCAGTACTTTATACTGTCTAGTTTGGGACACTGAGAGTCGGCTGTTAAAAACAGCAAATTGGCCGACCGACCGGGCCATAGGAAATACACTGAGTTGCCGCCGACCTGTCACCGAGTCGCCGACCAACTAAAAATCATAGGATGTTTTTGTCGCCGGCTTGGAATGAAACCTAGCAAAGATACCAGGGTGCCACAGAGTACGGTAGTCTTTACAGAGAGGTTTGTTCGTGTTGTTTGACGAAGCTTATTACCATGGAGGCATAATATCTATGTATGGAAATCTCATGTTATGTTACATAGTGTGCTGTATTTTATCGTCTTGACCGTCACCAAAAATTGCTGTTTTAAGTCATTTTTGGCACCAAGCTTCGCGTGAATACACGCATTTTTGTCGCCGACCTGTTCCACCAAGTCGGCAGGTTTTACCATCCCTGACAATGCAAACCAACATCGCTGCGTTATGGTCTCCGTTAGAGTAAGATACCCTTCAGATCGGATTTTACCTTGGCAATGAGTTGAGTAGTCATGTTCATGGCTTAACCAATCAAACAAGTTGTTTTCAAACTATAACCGATGCTAGCTACATAACTACCTATAGCGTTTCTCAATCCCACAAGATTCACGTCAGCTATTTGAACTGTCTGTGTCGCAAGCTCAGAGAGCTTTTAACACTTCGTGGCGGGGAACACTTTTTATCAAGTGGTTGAGTTGCACAACTTTGACGTGCGAGCACATATTTGATGTTAAACAGCTGACGGAGGCCGACGAGAAGCACATGGGATTGTCATCCAACCAACGAACCACCTAGCGTTTCATCTGCCTGTGCCGCAAGCCCAGCCAGAAGTAGAACTAACCAAAATTATAAACGCAGTCCCAAAACTTGGAGTGGACATCCGCTTTTTCCCCTCTCTGCACCCAAAACGCCATCAACACATCATGAACAGCCCCGTGTGCGGCGTGCCACCAGGAGTTTGCTGCTTAGTCCTGGACGAAGTATGCAACAAGCAAACAAACCAAACCATTTTGCACGGCCGAACCACGTCCCGATCAATCACCCGCAATCCCACGGATTAACTAAAAAAGGAGGTCAACGACCTTATCAACACCGTACACACGTTGTTGGTAAGGGCACAGTTTCGCAAAATTAATTGGGGAGGGGGGGGGGGGGCTGAGGAATGAAAAATGGCTTAGCCTCCCCGCAAAATGTGCCGACGAAAAGGTTTACCCCCGATTTTGCCCACTTTCTTCCCAAAGCTGGGGGCGCTAGGGCCCAAGTTCAACAAACCACCTGCTCATTGCGTTCGCCCACGGCCTTGTTAGATATTCTAAACAACACAATAGAACAAGGTCTGCTTGCATCACTCGTGTGTAATTTGTTCACTTATCTCCCTGTGGAGAGGACAAGTGGCATACTGATACAATATGTATACCATAGCCCTATTCTTACCACACCAATAACTCACGGCTATGTCATGAGAGCCATACTGCGTTTCTGGACCACAACAGCACCTTTCTGCTCCCTGAACGGCACCTTTTTCTCCTCGGCAGATGATATTGCAATGGGGTTCCCTTGGATGCTTTATTCGCCCGAGCTTTCATGGCTCATGTCGAGCAAACAGCATTGGATGGTGGCGACGTGGAACAACCATCTCTTGATTGCTGCTTCGTCAATGCTATCCTTGTAGACGTAAATAAACAGCACCAGCTACAGCTCAAAACCCAAGTCTCAGCACTAAAGTTTACTACCGAACTAAGCTTCCTTGATAATATTACGATTTCTTGACGCGTCTAAGTACAAGAATAGCACAAGCATAGCATGCCGCAGGTCTATAAGACAGGCGAAAAGGTCATCTGATCAATCGTCAGGGAACACTGTAATCCAGGGCGTCGAGGGAAACACCTGAGGCTAAATATAGGTTACCAAAGTCCCACGACACGCTCCCTTGTACTGAAAAACGGCCCGACTCGTTGCACACATCTACTGAAACAATGTAATGGAATATACAGTTACAAGGATCCTCTCAGAGAGTGTGCGCTCCGCCACAATGCACCATCCAGAGTAGCGACCCAAAAACACCCACTGAGCTCCATCCTAATCAGCGACTCACCAGGCAACGAAGGGTAGATAACATCACCATCGTAGATAGCTGCCACGATGCGAGGCGGCTACATGCACTCGAGATTGTATATATAGATGGCATGACCCCTTTAATAGGCAGGTCAACGCGCGGGGAATCCAAGCCTAGCCACGGAGCTCGTTGGGCCCACGGGCAATACCTTATATCCAAAGATGGTGTACGGAAAAAACGAAGAAGTTGGTGGCACCTTCCATGAGTTTTGCCTTAAAGGAGAACCTTGGTACACCTACCACGTACCACATGTTCGTGACAAAATGGAAAATGAAAGGAATTACGCTGGCGTTCTACACTTTGTCCCAAGGCTACATGTGTGCGTGTGTGTGTGCGTGCAGACTAGACAATATCGTAAGCTTAGTGGCTAATCACAGGTCATGGTCAGCTGAATACCATATATGTATATATATATATATATATATATATATATATATATATATATATATATATACGTATGTATGTGTATACGCATTTGCACCTG
>NW_023596136.1:8887238-8979738 GCF_011947565.3 Pollicipes pollicipes | reverse complement strand
GCGTGCTGGAAGTTGGCATGACAGTCAATAATGAAAGCAGCGAGGAGGCAAAGAAGGGTGAGGAGTGAGGAGGTGCAGAAAACGAAGGCATTAAGGAGGAGGAGGGGGGGGGGGGGAGGAGCTAAGGTTTCATTGCCATCTCCCCTTCACCAAGAGGTTGCTTCAAATACGAGATGGATGTGTGGGGTTTTGGTCTTGTTGTTATAGGAGCTCAGTACAAAATTGACGTTTGGCTCTCTCTCTGAGAGCAGTTTTGGATATTCCATGATGATAGCACCTCTTTTTGTAACAGGAAAAGCTGGAAGTGAGTCATTCTGCGGTACTCATTTGCTTCCCTAAGCTCTTTGCACCTTTGCATCAGTGAACATGCTATTTGCAAGGATGCAAATGTAATATATTTAATCATTGTGTTTGCTACCAGTGAAGTTAAAAGATTGAGTCTGCTTGATTATTATTGCAGATCATTTCTGTGTGTTTGATGTCTTGTCTAATTTAAAAAGAATTAATTTGAGCAGGATTGTGGTCGTGGCCAGGGAATTAATCCCAGGAAGATTGCTTTCGTGTTATAGTTGCGTTTTCCCGCTATTTTGTAATTTCCCAGTTAGAAGTATTGGGGGAAAGACTAACATTGAGTGGCCCTAAATCAACATTAAGGGGGCCCAAATCAACAATGGGCTGGGACAGGCCCCCCAAAATAGTTCAAATCTATACTCCTGCATCATGCATGACAAGTACCACCAGTGTGCTTAAGTTTGTTTGCTACCTAATGTGCAAAGAGCTATTTTGGCTTGATGATTTAATCATCATCAATGTATGCATGCTGGTAATGAAAGATGCCATTCTGATGTATCAGCTTGTTTATTTCTATGACATGACATATAGATTTTTGCAACAGCGTATGGGATCTTACCCGGATTCACGCAACGCTGACTGAGAGGAGAGATGATAGATACCCTTGTCATTCCCAAACTAGGGAGGGTAGAGCGTCACGTCAACAAAACAAGAATGTTTTGTTCTCAACGAGATCTCGCGTGTTGTCACAAGTTTTCTGTTGCTTCTTGGCCCCACTAGACAAAGTCAATGGTAAAATGTTCCTGACAATCAGACTAGTTCAAATTTGTATGTTCATACATACACAACCTACCACGTAGCGATATAGAATTTAAAACAGTGTACTCTTTGCTTACATTCAGCGCAAAAGCATGCAGTTTTGTGTTTTAATCCTGGGTTTAAAACGTTAGGCCCCGTTAATATAACACTGCCAGACCTGCACGCGCGGCCCGTAGGATCCTCGGTTACCCGCGCCGGCCGTGGATCGTCGTGCAGTGCCCCTAAAAACCATCGCTCATCAGGAACCCGACATGCTGGAAACACGTTTTTGTTCACAAAACACGTCCGATGAATGCCCCAGTGGACACAACAACATTGGACGCGACTGTACAACATGCTGGACTGGTATCCTCAGAAACTTTGGGAGGGGGGGGGGGGGGACGTTGCATCGGCTCCCCATGGGAGGCTGAGCGTTAACGTGTTGCTTGGAAGGAACTAGCAGGCTCATGTGAAGCTATTAACCAATTTTAAACCAGTTCCCTCTTTGTTGCAGCGGTTGCGTGACAAGTTTTTGGATTAGCAGCATAAATACCTGTTTTAATGACCGCTGACTGGGTAACCTGGCCTGACCCGAGCTGATTGCACTGGGCTGTTTTAGTCACCCAAGCACTCCTCTGGTTATTGAGGGTGAGGAGCCGCTGGAGTGATTCAGTCATCTTCGAAAGCCTCTGGACACTTGTGGTTTCCTCAACTGTTCAGAGACCTTTTGGCCACTAGGAAGTTCCTTCCATCATCAAAGAGCCCTTCTCGCTGCTCGATGGACTACCTGACCGGTCAGAGGCCCTCTGGACACTCAGAGTTCAGTAAATGTTCGAGGCTGCCTGCCATCTTAGTGCTTCTCTTGCTGCTCAGGGACCTTGCAATTGAGGGACCTATTTAGCCATTCAGAGACCATTTCGGTCCCCAAGCAATTTTTTAATCACTGGCATTTCTTTCTGCCTGCTCAGGGTCCTCGCTGAAATGGCCGTCAGAAGCACCGTGCCACGACTGAGGTCATGACTCGCGATCCTGTGGACTATGGGGGTGTGGGTGAAGCTAGGGCGGCCATTTTCCCTGACGCCGTAAGATGCAAAACCTGGGGTTTTGTGGAGCTGCACGCGGTGTCATTTTTTTGCGTGCAGCGTGAAGAAAAATGTCCCTGCTGAATGAGAATAGCCCATCCTCTGCCTGCTCACTAGGACCCATTTGGCCACCCAGAGGCCCCTGTTACAGATACGTGAGCTTGAGCCGGCCACCGCGCGCACTCGAGTCACTAGTTAGGTCCCTTCTGCCACGTAAAAGTCCCTTCGGCACATACAGTAACTCAGGAACTACGCGGGCCCTCTTGGACCGTTTTAGTGTGGTGGTTACCATGCGCACCGGGAAAACCGGAGGTACAGAAATCGGTTCTCCTCTGTGTCCACCCTTCGTGCTAGAATATCATGTGTGCAAGTAGAATGGATTGAGATACACCTTGAGACACAGAAGCAATACACAATACAAATACAAGCATGCTACGTGATATGGTCCTTTTACAATGATTAAACGGAACCTACCTTTGGCACGCACCTTGTAACACCACATCCTCCATCACGCACCACTCTGGAGAGGATTTGTTTGGTAATACCTGGGCTGCAAGGGCTTTATACAAATAAAAGGAATAGCAAGAATATATTTTTCACAAAATAAACACTGATATAATCATCCTTGTCATTTCTTTCAAATCATGATATTTACTGGAATCTTGAAAAGGGCAGTTCCAAACACGGCATCTAGGCGTGTCATGGAGCAAGGCACATTTGCGTCATTCACCTCCGTGTGCGAGCTCCGCCTGCTGACCGACCCGCCAGCCGGCTGCCGGCTGCTGGCTGCAGCTGACGTCCACTGTGTCCTTCTCGTGCGGTAATCACTGCCCTTGCACGCGACGAGCCAGCGCTGCGGCCAGCTGGCTGAGGGAGCGCATCCACCCGCTCGACGCCACAACGCACGCCATACTGAGCGCAGACTGCGACAGGCCGGCAGCGACTCCAGCTGGTATAGCGTCTACGACGAACCAGCCGAGGGACCGCGGCAGTCGCTGGATGGGTCGGCGTGGGGTTTCGACTAGTCCGATAGCCAACCAAACGGGACCACTAGTGCAGGCTGTGTTGCAGAGTATCTGGCCACACGAGCCCATGACATGCATTGCGAATCTCAGCGCTATTTCGTCTGCCGGTTGCGGGAGAACCCTATTTAATACGCCATGTCCGTCGGCACTCTCGCACTCGTATAAGACACTATGCATTATTCTCAGTTTCCTAGGGTATGATCTCCTGATTAATTTGCGTCGTGGGTCAGAATGTAGATGCAGATTCGATTGCGGCGGGGGATTGGGTTCATGGGCGTAGGAACGTTTCAAAAAGTGGGCGGTGGGGGGGGGGGGGGGGGCAGGGCCCACCGGTGGACAAAAATGATGACCCTCTTAAGATAAAGACCTTTAAGCATTGAAATTTTTATGTGATACAAGTTGTGCGGCGTAGTTTTGAGCATGGACACTCGCAAATCTTAGAAACAGAAACCTCGACGCCAGGCGTTGCGGTCTCCGTAGGCGGCGGCGGTCCAACTAATAGTGAGCTAATACAGCAGCTAATGCCGAATCGTGGCCAACTGCTGGACGAAAACGATGACGTTTCTGAAAGGAGTACCTCTGAATGCTTCAGGTCATCAACCTTGCATTTCAAAGACAGGCTGGGCGCATATTTCACGTGTGAGATTTTTAGGCCGACGATAAGAACGGATTGGTCCATAAAGTACCACGAAGTTATCCTGGAATCTGGTTGTAGAACTGGAAGAGTGAGCGCAGAATCTCTACTTTTCGTGTGTCTTAACTATTTTTCTGTCCGGAAGACAGATTAAGACGGCGCCCGCCGTCTGGTTGCACTTGCAGTGGCCAACACCGTTCGGTTTTACGGAGGCTGCAACCCAGGCCATCGCTGTCCGTGCTCTCGAGGTTGCGGGCGGGCATGGTCAGAGGTGTTGATGAAATTTGTTTCGCTAATGCAGTCGGAAAAAAATAGCGTTCTCAGTCAAACATGGGATGGCCTTGTTTGCTGTTTTTTCCTCATTTCGCGGCTCTCTATTCAACAATGAGACCAGTGGCGCATCACCGTTTCCGCTCAAGAAATGAAGGACCATTTCGTCCCATCTCGAAGCGTCTTCTGGCTGTCATTCTGTCGACACGGGGCGGGATCCCCTGGTCGATCCGGAGGCCATTGGAAGGATATATCACATCACATTGTTCCCCTCCCTGATGCGGGAGACCTTTTGACCCGCGCACTTGGCACCATACCAGCGCAGGGACCCTCAGTGACGCAACAACATCCCTGTTCGCTGCTGGGGTCCAATCATTGTCACACAGACTCTAGTTCTATGCTTTTTTCAGGAATATTAAGGACTCCCTGAATATTATTATGAACATGCGCGCTCGCAAGTCATAGCAACAGCAACCCCGACGTCCGGCGTTGCAGTCGCTGTAAGCCGCGCGGCATCGGCCCCGCGGCTGTGACACTAAGCGATGGCCAATGAGCAAACGAAAAAGATGACACATCTTGAAGAGGATGGCTGGTGAACTAGGTACATTGGCATGCATGGTTAATGTAATGCAAAATTAAGCTAAACACAACCTTAATCCGAAAGTGTGGGGGCGGGGCAGTTAACACTGCTGGCTCCCCCCCTACCTTGAAGAGTGCGCGGGCAGTGACCCCCTGCCCCCCCTCCTCCCCGCCTGTCCTACACCCATGATTGGGTCACTATCCTAGGCTTGTGGTTTTGGGAAGGAGAGCAAGCGAGCTCTTGAAGCTGATACCCTCTTACGTAAATCCTTAACTTACGTGAATCGCACGAGCAATCTCACAAGTAATAAACCGTGCTTTTGTTCTTGCGACGGAACGTCAGCAACACTTAGATATTTACGTGATTGAAAACCCGGTATTTGAACGACATCCCCACGTTCGACGTGGTATGAGACATCTGGAGACAATGAAGGCGAGCAGCCGCTCAGCAGCGCCTGCGGTGTCCAGCAGCCGCTCAGCAGCGCCTGCGGTGTCCAGCAGCCACTCAGCAGCGCTTGCGGTGTCCTAATCCCCAGCTGCCGTCTCCCTTGTTGCACCAGGAGCACCGGCAGAACCTCCTGCGACTCCGAGCGTTTGGACGTTCCGGTACGGAGCCACAGAAGGCGCGCATGCGCATCAAGTACACGGCTTACCACTGGCTGCTATACTTTCCAAGTGGGCAGAATATTCCGAACGGCCGCCCATGAACGCGCCGATGTTTCACTCGCAGCTGGATGAACTGGCAGACTGGGGAACTCAAGGTCAATATCGATGACCTCACCTGACGAGTGGGCCGGCCGCCGAGCGACGCATGCGCGCTGGGACAACACGTTTGAGACCACGTGTTATCCCACCGCGTGTTGTCGCACCGCGTATTGTCGCATCACGTGCTATCCCACCACGCCATATGCTTTGAAGCGCAAACAATTTTGCTTATTCCTCGGGGGAACTGTATGTTACAGAGCATGAGAGTGAAGTTGTTATTAAATGTAGTCTTCTCGAGGGCTGGTTAGAAATACCAATGGGTTTCTCCTTACGGCTGATGCTATAAACAATTTTGCAAAGCAAAAGCTCTGCAACATTCGCTTATATAAGTCACAGCTTCCACGACCAAAACTCTTCTACCCGGCATTACTTCGACTGGCAGAGCCCTCGCATCAAAACTTTCGCGTAACAAAACTTATGTACTACACGATGATCATGCACAAATATTTTACGCGACACCACTGTTGCACGTCAAAAGTACTGGTAACACAACTTGCACACGAAATGTCTTCTCACGATTGAAACATCATTCTAAGAGCATCTGCGCAAAACTGTTCAGGTGGGCAAATGTCCTGCGCGGCCCGGCTGCTACGGGTCAGTCCGCCATACTGAAAATGACACCCATTCGGCGCGACCAGGCATGTTTTGGCCTCTGCTCGGGTGAAATATGTTTCATATCCAGCTCAAAGTGCATGAAACTGAATACGAATCTCATTCAGTGACTGCTTGATATTAAATTGAATCACAATTTTACTTGTCCAATGGGCCTAATCTGATCCCCTTCCAGTGCATTTAGAATGATTCATGTCATTCCGGATCTGAATCCGAATGCAAATCAAGTTTGTATTGACTGTATAATGCGGCCATTTATTAAAGTTGGCGATTAATCTTTCTGTCACCGAAAATATCTGGGAACTACTGTACTAATCCGTGGCAATAATATTCTGTTGAAACCACTGACTGGTACGCCTCTACCCGTGTGCTCTGCCTAGATGCTACCAGAACTTCTCCGAAGCCTCAATGCACCGCTACATATTCATTGTTGCCGCGCGGGTGCCGTCTTCTTTGACACAGAATGATCCCAGAAGCCCATGCTTACACATCGCCACCCATGCGGTGCGAGTCACTGAATATAGGGGTCGCTGCAGTACGACAGCGGGCTTGGTTACTCGCCGAAACACATTGCCATTTGATCGGACTTGGCTGCTGAGCAAAAATGAGCCTCAGCAGCGAACCAGAGATAGTCAGAAAAGCCTGATTCCGCCAGTGAACCACTGCCGATGTTGTCATCCATTTATCAGTGCCTTGGGAGTGCGCCTGTGTGGCAAAGGTGAAGTTTCAAACTTTTTCAGAACATTTGACGATTCAAACCCGAACAGTTCAAGCTCAACAGTGAATGAATTTCGTCGGGCTCCGTGCGCCTGACGCCGCGACGGCGCCAGTTCCGGCTGGAATACTCTGAAATATTGATCTTCTTGAATAAGTGGGCCTGCTTTGAGTTGCAACGTTCAGATTGTACAACGTTCCATAGGTTTGAATTTGTTCATCCAAGGACAGAGTAATTTTATATTGACAGCATGTTTTTCATATTTTGAACACAAGGCGTCTTTCCGTGATCTTGACCCCATCTTGATCAATCCATAACTCAAACAGAAATAAACGCTTCGGTCAAATGTAGCGTGCATGACCATGCGCCATTTGCAGTGCATGTGAGCTAGGATATAAAAAACAGCCTACTTGTCTTCAATCTATGTGCGTTGTTAACAAAATAAGGATAATAAGAACAAGAATATGTCAACGCTACAACACAACTGCACGTGTCACCAGACATTTTTGGTCGATATAAATGGGGCGAAACAAATCCAAGTACGGAGGTCCAAGATCTTGCACAATAGTGGGTATTTTTATCGTCGTTTTGCTGCACGTGGCAGTAACCGCACATGCCCACGGACTTGTAAATCCAAATATTTAAGATAACTGATCTCCGCTTACGCACTTCGTTTAGTTTACTTGACAGCTATGATACCCATATTACTTAGCCTGGCTAGTGGCACTCTCCAACACACAATGTGAATGTGAAAACATTTTTACTCCTTCCTGACAGTTATAACTTGTACAGCATAACGTGCTCTTATTCTCGCTGTTTATTCACACCAAAATTATTGTACATCCCGGGAAATTGACCCTTCTTTGCACAGCCAAGAAATGTATAGCATCAAGTCTAAAAATTTAGCCGCATTCACCCCTTTTGGCTGCCACCACCAACACCTGAATGCGCCCATCATGCAACGTTACTTGGTTCATCACAAATCATGATTACAATTCTAGTGAAAGTTTCTGTTATCGTGATAAACTGTTCACTGCAGGTCAGATCCGTGACATAATTTTGTTCTGGTTGCTTTGCCGTGCATAACGGTAGCTTGCCATTCAGATCCATTATCGTGCTTGAGCTTAATGGTTTTGGCAGCCAATTTTAACTTACTTTACCAAGTCTTTTGCGAAAAGTTCAGCCTTAAAATGGCTAGAGCTACCAGTGCCTGGAGAAAATGGGCGCGCTTCACGTGCCTCCGTGCTATGTCTGGTAGTCCAGGATAGGGCTTCATGTGCCTCTGTGCTATGTCTGGTAGTCCGGGATAGCGCTTCATCTGCCTCTGTGCTATGTCTGGTAGTCCAGGATAGCGCTTCATGTGCCTCTGTGCTATGTCTGGTAGTCCAGGATAACGCTTCATGTGCCTCTGTGCTATGTCTGGTAGTCCAGGACAGCGCTCATCTGGATGGTTTCCCGTCTACAAATGAATGGAAAACGAGGAGTCTGGAAATGAAATGGAAAAAATCCAGAGCTTTTGGGGATACCAAAGTCCAGCCACAGGGGTATCGACCTGTATTTTTGGGCAAGTCATTGCTCCTCTCCCCACCCACCGAATCTTCTGTACCCCAAATGCATGCAGGACATAACAAGTTTTAGCCCAAACTTATCTCTGTTTCAAACAATGTTTCCTCACTTTCAAACAATGTTTCAGGGTATAATGGGAAAAAAAGAAAATGAAAGCTGTGGTATTGTGTTTAGTGAGTGTACCTGACTGAGCTAAACATTCTTTTAAAATTCCGCGCTCGTACAGTGTTTGCTTGAGCATTTTGTATTTGTTCTGCATGCTGCATGTTTTTAATTGCCCGATTCGTGTGCATTTGTGACTCTGGTCTAGTTTGCAGCAGCAAGATGACGAACTGCGATAAGTTACATTATTTCGGCTCTACGTCTTATTAACAGACGCGGTGTAACTTCAGGTATCTGAGCTCGAAGTATTTCAACTATAAACTCGATGGCACAGTTAGGAAGACCTGACGATCGACACCAGCTGCCTGAACCGACAGTGGCAGTCGTCCGACAGTGACCTCCAAAACAGCCCTAGCCTCGTCGAGCATGCCTAACGCCAGTGCTGCGTTGCAGTCTGCAACCCGCCTTACGGCCACCGACCAGGGTGTTCGCTGCAGCCTTAAATAGCTGCGCACATCATCTCACAGTCTTTGCTTCGGCGTCGGATACGCAGGCGCACCTGCCTGAAGCCGCATAACAACAGCGCCACGTCAGTAACCAAACCTTGCTTTCGACGGTTGGCGCTTATGAGATAATGACGTCCAACGACAACATTTCCAGCCAAGACAGAGCGAGGAAGATACATTACAACATGACTGTAGTTTCCTTTTAAGGTTGGGCCAACTCCAACTTCACAATATCGTTAAGGGGTAAGTGGTCGAGCACTGGGAGAAACTTGCCTTTTGTGTACGTAGTGCCAGCGTTTCCCGTTCAGCCTCCCAAGCCTTTTTGCAAACTACACCACTGTGGTGGATGCTCCACAACCTCACACGCGGCGGATTCACCACTAGATTATTCCATGGTCAGGTCTAGGACTGAGGGTCCGTGTACCAAACGGGTAGAAGGCCAGGGCCCGTGATTTATATTTCTCGGAGCCCCTGAGTCAAGGGGTAGTCACCTGTGTCTGTCAGGGGCCAACAGTGCCTAACAATGCCCCGTATTGACAAGGAGCCAGGGGCAGGCCTGGGGCAGTGTTCAAAGGGTACTTCAGAGGGGCCCGAAGAGATCCCGTCGTGAGCCGTGAGTTCGCAGCAGGGTTTGCCGTGAGCTACCGTGAGCCCCTCAGTGATTTTCTGACCCCCATCCCCACCCACCCACCCCAACCCACCCCACCCCAATGCATATGAACAAAAATGGGAATACTGGGCTAGTAAGGAATCGGCACTGCTGGTACAGTAGGCGCCTAAGCACATCTCTATCAATGCTCGCATAAGTGCATCTGATGGCTCAATTCGTGCCTGTGGGGGAGGGGGGGGGGGGGGAACCTTCCAACCCACTCACCCGTGGCGAGGTGAACTCGAATCACTCTAGACGCTCGCTGTTTATTCTTGACAGGTATGACCTGCAACCTGTGGCAGCGGTCGCGCTGAAGGTCAAGTGAGGTCAAAAGGGAAGGCGGGCCGTGTCGAGTATTGCGACACTTGAAACATTTGCCACCAAATACTCCCGTTGACCTGGAGTGGCACAATGGCATGGTACGGGTCACAGTTCACACAACAAGCATTGCCTAGTGTGAGCTCTGATCCCAGAAATCCATCCATTCAAAGCGCTCGAATCAACTGTTCAACAAAAGGTCATATTTCATCATTGTGACCACCAGAGTAGCTGAACATAGGAAGTTATTCCTTAGCACCGAAAGGAAAAAAGGAAGCAAACAAACATATATTTTTCATCGTAATTTTGGCATAAGGGACGCAAATTAAAGTGGTCTAAATTCGGACGGAAATCCAAAATTTGGTTTGGGTTAGGCCAACTTTATTGGGTTAGCCCCCAACCGTTTGAAGGAAGTGATACCCTAACGGCCCCCACCAGGGATTACCCGCAGCTGCGTGCACCACTGACTGAGAACAAGGAAAGTGTCAAGCAAACATGAGAATGCTCGAAATAATAGTCAGTGAAATCCGAGGATTCTTCCTGCTCTTCGAGCTCGAGCTTTCTGGCGGCTTCGATATATGGCCTCCCAATCCAATTTGAGAAATCGACACCCATGCGCTATTATTCGCTGGTATCGCGCCGCGCTGAGGCTACGTACAAAACAAGGGCCGTTCCGCGGGCCGCCGGTAAATCCTCCCTCCCTCCAGACAGAGCCCCCCTCCCCCCCCCCCTTCTTCAGCCGGCTGCTCTCTGTCCGTGGCCCAATATTGTCACGTCCGTGCCAGGCCGGCGTCCCCTGCCCACGCCGGCAGCAGCTGCACCGGACGGCACCGGCTCGCGGGCGTCCCGCCCGCCACCGGACCGTGGGCGCGGCGGCGTGACAAAAGTCGGGCGCTGCGTGCTGCCTCTGACGTCACGTGACGTCAGCGGTGACGTCACGGCAGCTGTTCCGATCGTGTTGGTCCGTCCGGTCGTGGCCGGCAGTCGGCTCCGCGCGCGCGCGGGTGGCATGCGGGGACGCCTCACAGCCCGCGAAAACTATGGTCATGAGTGTGAAGACCACTCAGCCAGTGCGTGTGGGCTTCTACGACATTGAGAAGACCATCGGCAAGGGTAACTTCGCCGTGGTCAAGCTCGCCCGGCACAGGATTACCAAAACGGAGGTGGGTGCGTGCTTGGACGCCGCCGCTAGGGTGTCCCTACCCTCCTTTGTCAGGCGACCGCCCCCTTTGTTCGGCCCGCCGGATTCCAGGAGTCGGGGAGAGAGGAGCTTGCTGAGCTCGTCTCTCTGAGCGTTGATGCTCCTCGGCTGGGTGTCCGGCAACAGAGCCACGCGCCGGTTCCCTCCGCTCGCGCCGGTACGGCACCCCGGTGGCAGTTCGGTGTGCTGTGCGTCCGAGCCTCACCTGTGCGCCGGGTGGTCGCCTGTGGGCTATTCGAGGCGTTTGGGCCCGCACTGCTCCGTGTGAGGTCAACGGGACGTCGAGCGTCAGTCGGTCTGGGCGGTTCGCGAGTCCAGGAACTCTTCCGCGGCCCCACGACGTTCCGCCCGAGACCGTCTCAGCCCACATGCGGCGTCTGGTGACGGTCAGCCTGCCTCAGTTTGTGGCCGGGCGGCTGAGAGGATAGCCTGGCAAGTCATGGCGATGCTGTGTCTCGGGGGGCTTGGCGACAAGGGGCGATGGCCGGTCCGAGGGTGCTGTAGTACGGCTGCGCCGGCTGTCAGGACGCTGCGGCCCCGGTGGTCAAGGCTGCCGTCCAGCTCTGAGTGCGCCTGTCTTGTCACGGCGTCGCTGCATGCACGGACCAAACATTGGCCTTCCCGGACGTGGCCCCTCCAGCGGATGTGCACTTGGAGGCAGCTGAGACTCCGCCAGCCACCCGTCTGCCAGGCCAGGTGGGGGCCCGCAGACCTGGCTGGGCCGGCTTAGCGTAGTGAGATTGGCTGTCCCGGCCGTTTTCCGATCCGTCGCGTGCCGTTTCCCCAACTGGCTCTTCCAGCTGCAAGTCATGGTCGTAGCAGGCTGGTGTAACGCGCCCAGGATGCGTGATTATCACGAATGGGCGGAGAGGGCCGGGCCATCGTGTTGCCACACGTGTTCGTCCCTGATGACAGTAGATCACGTGTACCTGCCGACCAAGCTCACAGTTCCATCACCTGTACTTGCCGACCAAGCTGACAGCTCCATCACCTGTACTTGCCGACCAAGCTGACAGCTCCATCACCTGTACTTGCCGACCATGCTGACAGTTCCATCCCCTGTACCTGCCGACCAAGCTGAAAGCTCCATCACCTGTACTTGCCGACCATGCTGACAGCTCCATCACCCGTACTTATGGACCAAGCTAATAGTTCCATCACCTGTACTTGCCGACCATGCTGACAGTTTCATCCCCTGTACCTGCCGACCAAGCTGACAGCTCCATCACCTGTACTTGCCGACTAAGCTGACAGCTCCATCACCTGTACTTGCCGACCATGCTGACAGCTCCATCACCCGTTCTTATGGACCAAGCTAATAGTTCCATCACCTGTACTTGCCGACCATGCTGACAGTTCCATCCCCTGTACCTGCCGACCAAGCTGGCAGCTCCATCACCTGTACTTGCCGACTAAGCTGACAGTTCCATCACCTGTACTTACCGACCAAGCTGACAGCTCCATCGCCCACACTTACCGACCATGCTGACAGCTCCAAATGATTGACCCGCCTATATTAGACGCTAGTTTGGAATTGACGCCAAATTACGCTGACCGGAGTTCAAATACAAACTTGCGGCGAAGGGAGTTGATGAGGCGAGTGAACTCTGTTCAAATGACGCAGCCATTTTAACACCGCCAATCAGACAGGCTCGGCGCAGGTCTCCAAGGAAACGGGCCATGTCGCCTTTTCAAAGTCGGTCTAGGCCATTCTTACGTTTCTCATCCACCCCATCTGGTGGTTAAAGCGATAAAGGTGCAGGAACATTCAAGCAATGGTAACCATTTTCCCTCAAAATGTTGTGTCGTGTTAATGCTGTTGAAAACGCGATACGAAAGGAAACGACCACCAAGTTGTCTTAGCTGACTGGTAACATATAAAAGCTGTCTGCTGCTCTTGCCAAGCAGAGCGTGCAGAAGTATCAGAGCGTTAGGTCATGACCTTTACATCAGCAAACTCTGACTGCGGTGGACCATTTGGCTCGGTAAACGCACGTGCCAATCACATTATCCAAGTGAATATGGGCCAAAGGCGTCCAGCAGTCGCCTTGGAAAATGCGGAGTTGGGGGTAAGGCAACAGACACGTCAACATTTACTGTAGTGGCCACTTGTATACGGGCTTTCCCAATGAAAGGTGCCGTTTGGACGAATGGAAGTCATGATCGTAGAATGCTCGTGCAATTTCGTGCAAAATCGTGCTTGTTTGATTTTATATTTGCCTAACCAACTTTTCTTGCCATTGTCCATTCTCGCAAGATGCACTTCTTCTCGTCAAAGATCTCAGACACAAACCTTTTAAATATCTCGTTCAACATGTCATCCTGAAAAGAAATAATTTCGGTGCAAATGTGTCACTGACGCACTGCTTAGATCAACACCGCCCTGGTCGTGACGTCACTGTAACACGCGTTCCCAGCGGACCATTGGCAAACAAGCTCGCTCGCCCCGAAGGCGGTCTGCGAAGGCACCGGTAGGCGTCACGCACCCACGCACTGTCGGATCGAGCGCCAGGCCAAGCGGCTGCGTTGGGACTGTCGGGGTCATTTGGCGGCGGAGTCGGGCTGTCCGGGTCATCTGGCAGCGGGGTTGGGGCTGTTCGGGTCATGTGGCGGCGGCGGAGAGGCGGCCCTTCGGGTCAACTGGCGGGCAGGTCTGTGCTGTCCAGGCCATCTGGCGGCGGGGTCGGGGCTGTTCGGGTCATTTGTCGGCGGTGTCGGGGCTGTCGGGGTCATCTGGCAGCGGGTCGGGACCCTTCAGGTCATCTGGCGGCGGTTGGGGGCTGTCGGGGTCATCTGGCGGTGGGGTCGGGGCTGTCGGGGTCATCTGGCGGTGGGATCGGGGCTGTTCAGGTCATCTGGCGGCGGCGTTCAGGCTGTTCGGGTCATATGGCGGCGGGATCGGGGCTGTTCGGGCCATCTGCGGGGAGTTCAGGACTGTCCGGGTCATCTGGCGGCGTTCAGGCTGTTCGGGCCATATGGCGGAGAGGGCAGGCTGTCCGGGTCATCTGACCCCACCGAAGGGCTCGCGGGGTCACCTGACCCCACCGAAGGGCTCGCCGGGTCATCTGACCCCACCGAAGGGCTCGCCGGGTCACCTGAGCTCATCGAAGGGCAGGCTCGGTGCCGGATGGCCCGCTGGTAAAGCTCGGCCGGCCCGCGCCGCGGCGCGTCATCCCTGGGCATGCTGCTGGGCCGGCTGAACGGTGCAGTTCAGCAGATGATGCAGATGATGCCACGTTCAGCAGGTTGTTCAGCAGATGATGCCACGTGCCGTCATAGGGACGCGTGACCGTGCCCGGCACGCGCCTCCGTGCCGTCTCAGCTGCATGCCGTGTCGCCGCCCGGACGGGGCAGCGTCGGCCATGTTGAACACTGCACGAATCCCGGCGACCGGGGCTGACCGGGGCTGCGGCAGGGTGTCGCAGATCTACCCGCCTCGCCAGGTCCGGCACCATTTATGGCTATGCTAACAGGTGTCATGCGAGGGAGCTACGCTTTTGGCTTCCTTCGGTGACACACTTACATTTGCTGCATTATGATACGACATTTTCATGGGGAGTTTTCCACGCATTAGGTATGGCCTCATGGAGGCAATATGTGTTCCGTTTAATAATGTTTTATTTGGAAAGACCTCACGCTCCAACTCCCTTCATCAAATGTAGAACCTGCAGTTGACTTATCATGCTGCGCCGCGAATGAAGGAAAGGATCCACCCCGAAGACATCCTATTCCATGCGCGCACAGTTGTGGCGTAGGCACCTGCCCTGCGGCACGGAGCTGGGCTCGCCGTTGAGGTTGTGCGTGTGAGCGGAAGGGACACAACGCCCGCATGACGCATGCGCTGCGTGGACTGTGACGAGGCTGTGACGAGGCTGTGACGAGGTTCAGCATATGGGCTTCTCCAAGGCAGGCTAAGTGGTTAATTGCGTGGCAAGTGGCAATAGGAATTGTGCAAGAATCAGTGACTCACGAATGCTGCTGTGATACGAACAGGTTAGACAGGATGAGATGAGGTAAGGCCTCTTTGGGTGAGGCATAGCTAGGCTACTTCCATGGAAATAAGCATTGGTATTTTGTAAGAAACAATGACGTAATGTTTGTTTTCCCTGACCCCATTTTAACGGAGGCCAGAGGTACGCCTATTGTGTCTGACTTGGTGATGGGCTGATGTGGAGGAGTCCAAGTTTTTTTGGGTCTGAGTGTTTTATGCTTGTTGAATTTTCTGTTGTTGTTTTGTTGTTGAATTCCTTCACTTTTTTGTGTTAAAAAATGCCGTGGAAGGGAAGTGCAAAGTGCTTCATGAAATTTTTGGTGTTTCATAGTTTTGTTATGTTCATTACACTGTCATGAAATTACTATGCTTTAATGTATTCTGTTTCACTTTAATGGCCTGAGGTGTTTACAAAACAAAACAGTTTTGACAGGTTTATGATATTACGTCTATACCAACTTGACATGTCGTTGTTTGTTGAAGCATCTCTCACTAGCCCATACCTTCCATCGTTTGTGAATTGAATTTGTCACTCTTTACGGTCTTTTTGTGCTGAAATTTTTCACTCCCACCCTAGTTCAAAAGCGATTCTAGCTCACTGCGTCTTAGAGACGGACACCGCTGTGCCAGCTGATTCAACATTGAGTAGTCGGTGGCATCGTCGCGCGTTGTGGAAGGTGATTTCGTGCGGATGAAGAAGCCCTATCAGTAAGGCACTGCCACCATTGCACTTCTACCGCCTTGAACAAACTCTTTCTGGGAGTATCTCAGTTTTTGTGGAGAGCATCCGCTTAATCTATTCCGAGTTGCGTCAGCGGTCGTCGACGCAGCGGGCACTGGGGCCACCTGTACCACGGCGCCAGCATCCGCCCGCCCATATCGACTGGTGCGGCCGTGATAGCTGACACGGCTGCACGGCGCGTGATCGGAAACAAGACCGGCCGTGCCTCCGGAGCGGGACACCCGACCGCGCCGGCCGCCGGCGGTGGAGCCCGCGGCCACGGCTGGGCCCTCGACAGGGGACGGCGGCCACAGCGTGACCGGTGCAGGATGGCAGATGTGGCGGCTGGTAAATGCAGGCCAGCAGACACAGGCCAGCAGTGCCCGGCCAGCGTGCAACGGCCGGTAGATACGCACCACCGACGCGGGCTGGCGGACACGGGTTAGGGGCCTGCAGATTGGGCATGTGAGCAGCGAAGGTCGGGGTCCGTGCACCGTCGACCACTTCATCTGCGTGTACGTGGCTGGGAGCCCCGCCCTCCAGCGCGTTGTCATGTCGGACAGCTGAACGCGGCCGGCGTGGTGCGACCCGCGGCCCGGCCTGCCACAGGTCCCCCGGCCTCCCGGCCCGGCGCGTGCCCGGAGGTCCGTCACGGCGGCAGCAGAAGCTGCGCTGGCGTGGGCTGAGCCCCGCCCAAACAGCTGGCAGCCGTCCGTTGCCATGGCAAAGATGGAGCTGTGCGTCGTCATCGAGCGACGCTGCTGACGCGGCGGCTCCATTTGTATCTCGGCGCATGGAGTAACAGGCACCCGCGTTGAAATGCACGGTACCGAGGCATGATAGTAAGTGCGGAGCTGCTGCGGTGAGGCCGCCCGGCCCGGCTGGCCGTCTGGCGACCCCGGGTTCAAACCGCAGAGCCGCCGCGTGTCGTTCTCTCCTGGTGTTCGCCTAGCGTGGAGATGGAAAAGCCGGCGCTCTGAGGATCGCACGCTCCGCTGAGTCCAGCCGGGACGGGGCCGGAGGCGTGCTTCATTGGAGCGGAGCTGACCCCCGCCGGCCCTGAAGTATGAGCGGCGATCCGGGTCCGGAGTCCGGAGTCGGCTGCGCTGGGCGCACGCCCTCCGCCCGCTCCCTACAGTGACCGGTCACGAAAGCCTCGTCGCGCCCCGGCTTCCTCTTCACCGTCGAACGCCGCAGTTTCGCTGCTGGTGAACCGGTGCTACTGCAGTTAATGTGGGGCCTGTCATTGCTGAGCGAACGGACACGGCGAGGGCGTGGCACCCACTGTCGCCACGGCCGGCTGGGGCTCACACGTGGCGTCCGCTGCTGCTTCTGATTCCGTCGGACGCGCGTCACCTGTTTACATCGGTGTCGCACTCACAGCCAATTGAAATGTCGGGGCTACACTTTAACGGCGGAGCTCTTGGGAGAATTCGGTACAAAATGATACAGCCACCGAGGCGGCGACGCGCGCCGGTGGCTGTCGCTGCTTCACGAATGAGGCGGGAGTCTGTCTGAGGCAGGCTGTTCAGGGGCTGTTGGTTCGCGGCCGTGGCGTGGTTCAGGGGCATGGCGGCTGTAGCCGGTCGACGCGCCTCGCAGGACTGCCACGTGGCGCCTCGTCTGAAGGACAGCGGTGAGGGCGCCGGACTGTCCTGTTGGTCACCGGGTGGCCCGCGGCGGGGATCGAGGGCTGGTGACATCCCGGCCTGGACGGGCGCACGGGCCCGGACGGCTCACCGCGTGCCGACTTTCAGAGCCCGTGAGTCCTGAATAAGCCGTGGGTACTGACCTCTGACTGACTGTCGAGATCGGATGTCCTGACCTCGGCTGGCTGTCGAGATCGGATGTCCTGACCTCGGCTGGCTGTCGGGATCGGATGTCCTGGCCTCGACTGGCTGTCGGGATCGGATGCTTGACCTCTGGCTGACTGTCGAGATCGGATGTCTTGACCTCGACTGGCTGTCGAGATCGGATGTCCTGATCTCGACTGGCTGTCGAGATAGGATGTCCTGACATCGACTGGCTGTCGAGATCGGATGTCCCGACCTCTAGTTGACTGTCGGGGACGGATGTCCTGACCTCTGTGGCTGACTGTCGGAGACGGTCGTTCTGACCTATGCCAGGTTGGACCATGGCTGGGTATCGGGGTCAGATGTTCTGACCTCGGCGCGTCCGGTCATTATCGGCTTTCTAGCCTCTCACAGCCTGCCAGGTTAGTCTGAACCCTTCCATGACTGGCAGGATCAGTGGTGGTTTTAACCTCCGAGTACCTGTCATGATCACGCTGGCCCCCTGCCATATGGCCATGATGAGCTCGGCTGGCTTCTCCCGTCCGAGGTCCGTACAATGAGTCTGCCTTGGGCGACGCCTACCTGCCATGGGCGCCTTGGACTCGTCAGCACGGTGTTCCCGGCTGAAAAGGAGGTCATCGACCGAGAAACGAGTGGAATCTCGGCCCCTGGCATCTAATCCTCTCTCATTTCAAACACTCGGAGCTGGTGGGACCGGCTGCGATCGTCTGACCGGGTAGAGAGCTGGCTGACCTAGATCGTCGAGCCGTGCGCCGAATGCGTGGGGCGAATGTGTCAGACCATGGTCATGTAACAGACGTACGAGTTTGGCAGCCCACGGTCATGCAACGGACGGACGAGTATGGCACCCCATGGTCGTGTAACGGACGGACGAGTGTGGCAGCCCATGGCCATTTAATGGACGGACGAGTGTGGCAGCCGGTGGTCATGTAACAGACGAACGAGTGTGGCAGTCGATGGTCATGTAATGGACGGACGAGTGTGGCAGCCCATGGTCATGTAATGGGCGGACGAGTATGGCTGCCGGTGGTCATGTCCGGGGTGAATGCGACCGTCGGCTGTCACATCACAGGCCAAGGTCATGGTCACCAGTCACGCCATGACCCAGTGGTATGGTCGGCGGCCACGTCGGTGCTGACATCTGTCAGAACATGCCAGCCGTGTACGGTCCCCGTTAAGACGCGCTCGGGTGGAGGTCAAAGTGACGGCCCCCCCCAAGGGTTTTTCTGGGATGGTTTCCGAAAGGCGCTGCGCAGCCGCGGCAAATTTTGCATACTCATGCACAATTGAATGGTGAATCATCTGGTGCCAAAATTTAGATGTACCTTATAAGGTCGCTGAGCTATGGCAGATCAAAGTCAGGCCATGGTTTCGGCGAGGACAACGCCTAGGGAATCGTTCAATCTGATCCAACAACGGAATGTTAGACGTCAGTCATACATCTCTGAGATGCTTTCCTAAGCAACACAACAATCGAATGAAGGAATTACATTGGCCTAGGGTCAAGTATAAATGTCAGACCAAGGTAAAGAACTTCAAGGTTCTATCAAGATCAACTCCAGGTTCTAGGGGTCCTTTGGCGACCAACCTGGAATTGACTTTGTTTGACCTTATTTTACCCGAAGGTCATGACCAAGGCACCTCAAACTTCGACCTAAGTGAGTTCACGTGCAGGCCAATACACCCTGTAAATTTGGTATTTCCAGCTCTCTTAGTTCCTGAGATCTCAGGGGAGGGGTCAAATTGACCCCCACCCGAGCGAAGGGTGTCCAACCGGCCACCCGGGCGCGTGCTTATGCCCAGGGAGTATGTAATAGCTGAGGGGTGGCGCCACCGGATGAGCGAGATGAGCGCCCCCTCCCCCTTCCCCACGCCTTGAGATGAAATGACATAGTTTTTGCCCATTCCGGAATGTAATGAGGCACCTCGGAAGCTATATGTGTGATTGCTTATCCAGCGGCAGCGATGCGACCAAGATACCGGTCATCACGAACAATGTAAAGTAATGGTCAACTTGAGAGGAGTCCTCAGTTTACGAAAGGATCGGGTATGGCTGGAATGGTTGTGCCGCAGAAGTCCCTGTCATAAGTGGGAGGGAGCCTCAGTGATGCTGGGAAAATGAAGGCCAGGGCGCGGCGGGAGGCCTATGATATCACTGCGTGATGGCCTCCACCTGGTGTAACGGACGGTCTGGTCAAGCGGGAGCTTCAGTGATGCTGGGGAAATGAAGGCCAGGGCGCGGCGGGAGGCCTATGATATCACTGCGTGATGGCCTCCACCTGGTTGTAACGGACGGTCTGGTCAAGCAGATTATTGGAATACTGTACAGCCACCGTACAACGACAGGTCTTGATTTTGTAACAGGAGGTGTTGTCACTGTGCTGTAGAGATCGTGAATGGCTGTGGTCCACCATAGGGCAGAAGGCTCCCGTTATAATCTGCATGGTTGTGATGCAGTATGGTAATCACTCTTTAATAAGCACTCTTTAGACTAAGAGGTGGTCTCTTTCATGATTGGGGCCGACTCCTATTGCGACTTAGAGGAGGGTCTTGCGCTGGTCGAGAGAACGACCCAGTAATATAGGGATCAGTAATGCGAACATTTTGGGTGGGTTTTATGGAACTATATGAATGGCGGCATTGCACCGAAACCATAGGATTCAGCATGTGCTTCATGATCCCTCCGTACTAATTTCCAAAGCCAAGGTTATTTCCATCATTTTGCTATTTCCATTATATTTATTATTCATTGTCATTGTCGTTTATTTCCACTTACAAGCTTAGCTCACGTGCCCTTTGGAGAAATGTACTTCGGTCCTGTACAGCAGGAAGCATTAATAAGCTCGCCCCAATCAGTGTTCAGCGGACAGCCATGCTGCATTATTTAGTACTGCACTACAGAACCAATCATAGGCTTAAGCAAGACTGTAATGTATAGGAAACCGCTCAGCCTGAGCGCCCGCCCCCCCCCCCCCCCTCCACCACGGTGCAAACCCGCGATGCATGCTGGCCTGCCCCCTCTGAACAGCACATGGTTCACTTAGCACAGCAGCGCTTCCATAAATGCCTTCGAACAGCCCATGGCGCCTCCCTGCCCTCCATAAAACCAGGTGCACTACGACATGCCTGGAAGAAGCACGAATGCCGTGGGGTTACATGCGTGATAGGTCGCTATGCATGAAGCGGCCTCTTTGGCCTGGCGACGGGCCCAATCTGTTGGATGCTCCCCCACCCCTCGCCATTATAGCAGTGTCTGCCCACTCGCGGATAGGCTCGAGACACCGCCGCTGTGATAGTTTCGACCATCAACACAGTTCCGGTGCCCTTTAAAAGACGTGAGAAATAATCTGTAAAAGGTGGTGTCTCTTTCTGGTGCCCACAGGCCTATGCCCCGAGCCCTGGCCGTAAAGCACAGCCGAATAAGCTGTCGTTGGGGCTGCTCTATTTCTGTCGGTCGCCGCCATCGCAGGCCGGTTGGGCGTAAGGTCAGCGGGTCGTGACCCCGCAGGGGTTAGCTTCGCCGCGCGGGCGGCGCGGATTACCCGGCCGACGGTGTGTGCACGGTGCACGAAACACCAGCTGGTGTCCTCACAGAGGGGTGGGAGGGACATAGAACGGGGCGGTGGCGTCACCGGCATTCAGAGGTTAATGAAGCAAATACCTGCGCGCAGCTTGCTGACTCAGCCTCCGTTGAATAACATTTCCATCGGAACTGCCCATAGGGGGCTGTGGAGTCGGCCCAGATCAGCTGGCTGAGCGACCGCCCATGACCACGTGCGGAAAACAGTGGGGGCGTGTCTGCTTACCGGCCCAGAGGTGGGTCGTTTCCCCCCAAGCCCATTGACGTGAGCAAATAAGACGTTAAATGCGCGAGGATGTTCAATAAGTCACCGCTGCTGAGCTGTTGTCCGCTGCTCGGCTGGTGGCCGGACGCCGGGCGACGAACGCGCCGTGCTCGGCCCGCGGCGCGACCGGCTTTTGTCGGCGGCCGTGTTACATCACTGGAGACATGGACGGACGAGGTCGTGCGGCGGCCACGTCACGTCCCGGCCGTGACGTCACGGGCAGGCGAGACGTGGGCGGCAGCCGGCGCCATCATTAGTGTTGCCGAGCGGGCGTCTCGCCAGCAGCCGCAGTCCGAACAACGGGCATTCCTGATGCGAGCGGCGTGTACAGGTCGGGGATATTCAATTAGCCACCGCTGCTGAAGTGCTCGCCCGCGGTGCCGTGCCCGTGCCTGCCCGGCCGCCGCCGTCCAAGTCGACGCAGTTCGCGCGCCGCCTGCTGCTTTTATTTATGGTAATCGATGGAGAGCGGACATGCCAGCTGCCGTGACGAGCACGCCGTCTTGTGAGTTGTTCGATCGGTGCGGATAGCGCGCGCCTCCTAACAGCAGGCGCTGAATGCTCGTCCCGCCCCGTGTCGTGCTCGTCCGGCCGTAGGTCGGCTGTCGCCCAGCTGGCTCCCCATCCCGGGCCGACGTGGCGACGGAAGCCGAGCCGGACCGCCGTGTCCCGCACACCTGGCTCCTTCATCCCGGGCCGACGCGGCGACGGAAGCCGTGCCGGACTGATGCGTCCCGCCCACCTGGCTCCTCCATCCCGGGCCGACGCGGCAACGGAAGCCGAGCCGGACCGACGTGTCCCGCACACCTGGCTCCCCCCATCCCCAGCCGACGCGGCGACGGAAGCCGAGCCGGACCGACGCGTCCCGCACACTTCGGCCCCTCCAACACTGAAATAGGCTCTTACTGTTCTAGCATGAAATGAACGCTGCTCCTCGTTGGCACTTGTGAATGAGCAGGAAAGCAAGCTCACTCAGACGTACTTAAGCTACTGAACTGATAAGAAACAAGCCAATCCTGATTCTGAACCGCGTAAATATACAATTACTGGAGTCGAGCTCGATTCGCTTAATTCTTGTCATCCTCGATTTAGTTCTTAATATGAATTGAATCGAACACAAGTCAAGTCAGGGTCTTTGTAAGCAAATTTATTTCAATTGGTTTGTGTGGGTGTCTTTGAGTTCAGAGTTCCTGTTAAGCATAGCTTATTGCGCGTACCCTGAACCCATCACCCAAGTCGTACCGTCCAGTTCAACGAACGATTCTGCCTTCACCCTTTTATCCAGACAGAATTGCGGAGTCCTTTATGTGCCGCACAATGCTGCGGTATAGCTCGGCTGGGCCTGGGTCAGGTCAGGTCAGGTCAGGTCAGCATACCTCGTGACAGGCAGCAGTGCAGTCGGTCATTCCCACCTTGTCGGATGTGGAAAAGCTCGTGGATGCGCAAAAAAATGCGATTCGATTTCGTCCAGGCCGCTCCGATTGGTGGACCGCTACCGGTACACAGATTGTGGTCAGTTAAGGTTAACTTCAAACGACCGATCCAACGCTGTGCAAAATGTATGGGGCTGCCCTCCCATTAGTTTTACATTTTCCTCACGCACATCGGGTGGACACTCAGCAAAGCGAAGCGCGTCGCCGCACCGTACGCTGGCCGTGGCGGGGAGCCGACGGCAGCTGGCGAGGCTGGGCGCCGGCGCCGGCGCCGGCCGCGCCGTGTCGGACGCCGAGCGCCGCTGGCTGTTGACCCTGGCGGCGGCGGCCTCTTGCGGCGACCCCGACCGAGAGCCGACGGCCGCTGACGCACGGCCGCTGCTGACGTCACACGATCGTCAATATCGGGCGGCGGACGGGCACCGCGCGCCGCGGCGGCTGCCAACAGCGGGGGTCGGGCGGCGATAGCGGCGTGTTGCCGAGCCGCCGGTGCTGCTCCCGCGCGCCCGACGTTACCCGGCCGCAGAGACGGCCAGCGGGTGCTTGACCGCTAGGGGAGTGTGGCCAAGGCAGTCTAGGCTGTTTCGAGGTCAGGAGGGGGGGGGGGGGGGGCGGCGAATGTGTAGGGCGCCAGCTGGTCCGTGTCTCCGGACAGACGGGTGCTCTGCACGGTACCTGACCGGCGGCGATGTCCGCTGTCCGGTACCCGTCTGAACGCCGTCCTACACGTCTGGTGCCTGAAGTATCTGCTGGGCCATATCGTGTCCCACGCGCGACCGACGACCGGCGCGGAGGCCACCGGATGGCAGTTTGGTGCTACAGCGTAGCCTGTTCGGCCGCAATCCACCTCAGGAACGACCGCGTCAGTCGCGGGCCCGCCTGAGAAACCGTCAGAATGTTCAGAAACGGCCTAACAATGTGGTGTGCTGTTGCGGTGCGGGCGGCGCTGGTGGCAGCGATGACCCGGCTGACGGCTGCGGTGACGCAGCTGGTGGCCCAGGGGAGTGGCCACCGGTCAGGCCGGTGCGGACGGCGCTTCCTCGTGGACCCGGCTGGCGCGCCGGGCCCGTCTGGGCCGGTCGACCTCGGCTGACGTAACTTTGGCGCCCGGCGCAGGGCGCAGAGAGGCGCCGGTCAGTGGCCTCCGCCTGCCGTCCCTGACCGCCCCACCGCCGGCGCCGCTGGCGGTCCGAGCAGCTTGCGGCGTCACCGTCCGAAACCCGCTTGAAGACCGGGCACACGTGCTGCTGACTGTGGTCACTTTCAAGCGGATCTCAGTGTGCTGTAGAGCGGGTGCGCAACATGTCTGGCCGTTGAAGTCAGAGAGGTGGGTTAAGTTCAGCCAAAATGATAAGGGCTTACCATAATGTGTTGTTGGGCCTTCCGCAGGAATGGCCGCGGTACCATTCAGTGTGTTTGTAACGGGAGGGGTCCTAGTGAATGGCTTCCATGGTCCCAAGGGGAATCAGGCATTGCAAGGACGGCATGTAAGGTAAGACAAGGACGTAACGTTCTGACAGCGGCGTCCGAAGTCACGCAACCTCTACTGAAGACTCCTTGTCCGGACCGTGAGGAGAACCTCGAGGCCCGGAGGTGGACCCTTCTCTGGGGGCCAGTAGCTCGACGCCAACACCGTCGATTAAACAGCGGTCCTTGGTCCGAAATTGGTCCCGTTCCGCCAGGACCCGGGGTCTGGGGGTGGTCCCGTCCCGTAAGGACCCCGGGGTCGGCCGAGATGTCGGCGCGGCCTCCGCCGGCGGCCGGATCGATCGGACGGCCGGGGATTCCGGCGCCGTGACGTCACAGCATCCGCCGCCAGCAGAATCAGTCGTCGGCCACGTGATGTCCCCCTCCCCCGTCCGACCGGCGCTGGACGACTGGTGTGTGAGGGTGTAATGCCGCTATCACGACACTGCGGGCGGACGGTGTAGAGACAGGAGGTCAGAGGCCTGTGTCTGTCGCCTCACAGCCTGAGGCCTCGCGTCCAACCACTGGTGATGTTGTCCATAGACATCCGAGTGCCTGGTGGAGTGTGTGCCCCGCCAGCGTGGCTCACTGCTGCGTTTGCGGTGAATGCACGACAAACCGGTCACGAAGCAAACGTCATGAGCGGGCTCAGTCAATGCGTCATTGGCCGGGACCGGTTAACGGGTGCACAGCGGGCCGAGCGGAAACAGACGAGGCGCCGCTGCTGTGTGCTGCCGGGAGCCGTTTCATGAACAGTTCATTGCAGTTTAAGGCTTGTCCAAGTTTCATAATTTGTCTTGTATTGCCAGCAGCCAGGTTGATGCTGTCTCTTAATTTGTTGGTGGTTTATGCAACGACACGCCTCTTCTTCGAAAGGTTGGTAACCTGCGGGCATGACGTCATCCCCGATGTCAGAATAATGCTAGTAACGTTTGCGGTAACAGCTGCTGAAGTCCCGACACTCCATGACGACCGCACCATGTGAACTGTGGGACACCCCACTGCGCAGGGTGGCAGCGTTCCCTGGACCGATAACGCGCGTCGGTCTGGCAGTAACCGGCCGTTCCGGCTGCGACCGCATCTGGGTAACGGAGGGGGGACTGAGTTCGGGGATGGGATGTCCAGGCAGCTCCTCTTCCGTTGACGTAAGGAGATGGCCGGCCGTGGAGATTCGACCTGAGGATGTCGACCGCGGGGTGGGCGTCAGTCACTCAGTCTGGACGAGCCGTCATGTGCAGCCATCAGCTGTCAGATGCATGCCAGCCGTCATGGCGGGCGAGCGTGCCCAGCCGAATGAGGCGAGCCACCGGTCGCCGGGTCCCCAGCTGGCGGTCAGGTGCCACCCACGGCGACCGACTGTCGGGTGCGGCGAGCCCTGACGACCCCGCCGCCGAGCCCGGCGGAGCGGCACCCGTCCCCTGACGGCCGGCTCCGCTGCGCAGAAGACAGCCGCGGGACGTGTCCGCGGGCGGGCGCCGGCAGGGCGCTCCAGGCGCTCCGGTGTTCGGAGCCATTGTTCGGAGAGCCGAGCCGGGCTCGCATTGCAGTCGTGCACGGGACCTGACCGGAGCGGGCCATTCACCTCCACTCGGGTCCGCAGCACCAGTCTGCTCAGATCAGTATCCAAAATGTAGATTGTTACGCGCCTATCCAGGAGGAGCATCTCCTCGATTAGGGTTAGTCCCATCCGTTGTTGCATAAGCTGCTAGGCCAAATGATGGCGCAAGCGCCTAACTGGGTTGTCAGACCAGACTACTTGTAAACACGAACAGCACATGACTACAGCAGGGAGGAGTTTCGTTGTAATAGGTCAATCCACGTATGCCTGCCGGAATATCGTTACTGCGCAATGGCCTGAGATGGGCTGCACTTACACGCGAACAGTGCGGCGTCCGGTCAATAAGACGACGGTCAATATGTGGCGCCTGGTTTCGGTTTCTGCAGCCGCCCTTACCTTGCCACTTTTCAGTCAGCGTAGCTTTATCGACCACCTTACCTGTGCCACGTTGGCGTTCAGGTGACTGCAGAAGCCGAGCCGAAGACCGCTGCCGTCACCAGCTCGCCGCAGTGGCCCAAACAAATTCGGCCTCAATAATGCACTGGGCCATTGCAGTGGGTTGGTTACCGTCTGCAGCCGGCCGAGCATTCTGCACGTGCGGCTGCAGGTCAGAGGGGGCAGCAGGCAGTAGTGCACCGGACCCGTTCCGGCACTTCAGGATAGAGCACCCCTTGTCGTAGGCCCGCCCGGCATGGCCCGGGCGCGCGCGAGAGAGGCGTCATTTGTCTCCGGTCTGTCGGGCGCAGACGGAGCACTAAACAATGGCAGTGCTGGCTGTTGGGCCCAGACGGGCTGGACCGCCCGGCCGTCCGCACACCCCGGCGGCGGTGCTGCCTGGCGCTGCCCCCGTCTGTCTGCTGGGCCCAGGCGGGCTGGACCGCCCGGCCGTCCGCCCGGCCCCCGGCGGCGGCGCGGCCCGGCCCGGCCCCCCCCCCCCCCCCCTGTCTGTGCTGGGCCCAGACGGGTTGGACGGCCCGGCCGTCCGCACGCCCCCTGCGCCGGCGCGGTACGGCGCTGCCCCCGCCTGTCTGCCCGCCTCGTCTGCACCTTCCTCCGGGGGGCTGCAGTAAAACGCACGGGCTAGAGCCGTCGCGGGCTGAGTCGGACGGGATGACGCGGGTTGTGTCCTACCCGTGGGACGCAGGGTGGGCGCTTGAGCTGTCACTGAACATGGTGGAATTGAGCGCGGCTCAGACTGGTACCGTGTGGGAGGCACGTATCTGGAAGATCCATGTTGTTATCAGATCAGAAACTTCTTATCCGCTACATGAAAAAGGCACTACCTTTAGATCTTTCGAAGGCATTAAATGTCTCCATCACTCCGATTCTGAAAACATCCAGATTTCTTTCATCTCTCGGGTTCCTTGCAACGAGCAAACATTTCAGTCATTTTTCCCCCTCAGAGGCTTAATACGCATGGGGGAAACGGTCAGCAGTGTCGCCGTCAAATGCTGACATCACTATTCCAAATCCAGAGCACATCGATGGGTCCCGTTTTACTTTTGACGCCGTCAAATTATGCTGCTTGGTCGACGTCTCTCTTCCTGGAATGGGTGCGGCGGCTGATCGTGCTCGACGCCTCGGGATGCCGTATCAGCACTGTAAGGACATCACGGGCTTGACGCGTTTCACGATCGATTGGCTACACTCGGAGGCGCGCGTACTCATGCTCTGCCTTTTTCCACAGGTCGCGATTAAGATCATCGACAAGAAGAGCTTAAGCCTGGACAACTTGAAGAAAGTGTACCGGGAGGTTGAAATCATGAAGCGGCTAAGCCATCCGAACATTATCAAACTGTATCAGGTGAGTCATAGTGCGTCCGAAAACAGTCTGCCTCCAGCCACCTCCTCAGGCGCTGCCGAAACAACACCGCTGGCGCGGATACGGGCCCAGCTTACTTTAAACGCTTGAACAGACGGTGCGCCCGTCCGGTGTTCATAAGGAAGGCATTCTCAGGGGAGACGGCCGGTTTTCGGTGTTGCCCTCTGCTTGGTTAAATGCAATATCTGAATCAGACATGGAATCGAAGTCGTCTTTAGCTCCGGCTTTGGCGTCGGCTTCGGCTTCGCGAATCCGCAGTTTTCCTGCAAGGACTTGACATGTGACTTTGAGCCATTGTGTTCGGCTGTCTTTGGGTTTGATTTCGGTTTCGTGTAATTTTACATGGCTGGTTCTGACTTTGCCTTCGTCTTTGCACCATGCGCAAAGTTAGCTTTAGTCTGGGCTTCGAACAAGGTTGATTTTTTGCTCTGGTTTTGGCTCTATGTGGTCTTGGAGGCCTGGTCTCAGCATTGTTACGGTAACTTTGTCACGGCAGTTGCAGTCTAACTTCACAATAAACAGTCATGTCAAAAACAAACCAGTCCGTCATGCCATCCCATTATATCACACAACTTTTCAAGGCTGTAACACATACATACAAAACCAGTCATTCATAGGAACAACTGACACCTGGCGACAGCCGGAGAACTAACTGTCCGAAACGTGATATACGCTCTAACACACAAGACGAGCACGATTGTCTTGACAACTCTTCCACCCGTAATGCACCTTATCCCAACCACTCCTCAAAACCCATGGGATATTTCCTAAACCCATACAGTTTTAACAGAAACGAACATCTTTTGGTCCTCAAAACAACGTTATGCACTATATTATGCCCGGCTTCTGCTCGTGTTTTTGAACTGATGGGCTTGGCTTCTGCTCGTGTTTCGTAGGTTCCAGTTCTCTGATTTCGACTTCAGCTTCGCGCGTATAAACTTCGAGGCCACTCGCTTCGGATTCGTCTTCGCGCTTTAGAATGACGAATCCACAGGCTTCGGCTTCGGATTTGCAGTTCCAAACTTTGACGCCACCGGCTTCGGCTTTGACGTCAGCTTCGGGTCGTTGTCTTATGTCCGGATTCGGCTTCAAAGCCAGCAGCGTGACTTCGTCCCCATCCCTGATACAAACGCCTATCAATGGACAATTCCTTGTCTGTCGACTATCCACACTCTCGCCCTTATTGCAAAAACGCCTAAAACACGTCCAGACATGCCCGGGCTTGCGTCTGCTGCATCGAGTTGTGCATGGCGCCGCTGCTGTTCACCGGACAGGGCTTATCCCTAGCGGTTGGCCGAAGCAGGGTGCCGGGCGGGTGGGCCGGCCCGAGGGCGCCCGGGGGCGGGCCGGCCCGAGGACGCCCGGAGGCGGGCCGGCCCGAGGGCGCCCGGAGGCGGGCCGGCCCGAGGGCGCCCGGCCGCCGCGGCCGTCGCCGCGCGTGTCGGCCGGCCAGCGCCCTCGTGACCGGTCGGCCGGCCAGCGCCCTCGTGACCGGTCGACCGGCCGCGAGCGGTGCCGGGCGGACGGGCCGGCCCGAGGGCGCCCGGAGGCGGGCCGGCCCGAGGGCGCCCGGAGGCGGGCCGGCCCGAGGGCGCCCGGCCGCCGCGGCCGTCGCCGCGCGTGTCGGCCGGCCAGCGCCCCCGTGACCGGTCGGCCGGCCGCGAGCCGGCGGCGGCGTGGCGTGCCGAACCCAGCTTGGGCCCAGAATACCCGCCGGCCGACCGGCCGCTGCAGCTCGGGACATCAGCGGCGAGCCAGGAATAGTCGGCCGTCTCGCCGGCGGCGGCGGCGGCGGTGCGGCGGCTCTGCGTGGGTACGGCTCACCCCGTCCGCGCCCGGCCGTCGGCGCTCTGCCGCGCTGTCAGCCCCAGACGGGTCCGGCCGCGTCCCGGCACCGCCCAAGCGGGACCGCCCCCCCCCCCCCCCCTGTGTGCCGCGGGCGCCCGCTGTGTGATTGGCGGCCGTTTTACGAAGCTTCGGTCAGACTTGACTATTAGCGTGCCTCGTGGGCGCGACCAGTTGCAGGCCCCCACGCTGCTTAATCTTATCACGGATTGCTGGCCGACGGGGCCTCGCGCAAAACACGGAGCCAAAAACGCGATCTGCTGCGGTATGCGGAAGCGTTGCCTGCCGTCAGTCGCGGTCCGTCACAAGGTCTACGACACCTCCGTCGCCTGCCGTCAGTCGCGGTCCCTCACAAGGTCTACGGCACCTGCGTCGCCTGCCGTCAGTCGCGGTCCGTCACAAGGTCTGCGGCACCTGCGTCGCCTGCCGTCAGTCGCGGTCCGTCACAAGGTCTACGGCACCCCCGACGCTGCCATTCTCCGTCTCCCGTGACGAATTTTGTACTCGGTCATGGTCCAGTGCGTCCGCGTCTGGCTGTCCCCGGACCGCTCTCTGGTCCCGGCTCCGGCTGGACTCGGTCGCTCTGGTGGTCGCTCGGTCTCCGGTCCGTTCTCTGGTCCAGTGCATCCGGCTCTGGCTCTGTCTCTGGGTACCTCCCTGCCTCGGGCGCTGAGTCAGTGGCCGTGACCGTGACCCCGGATCGATTCGTCGGCGTACCCCTGGGCGCCGGACGGCGCGGCGTTCACTGAGGGGACCGTCGGTAGGAAGATGCACTGCGCGTGCGCACGGCCGGCGGGTGTGACCGACCCGTACACCGCCTCGGCCATTACGGTGGCCGTATATCGGCACTGTTTCTAATGAGACCACTCTGGGATGGCAGCCGAGGCGGTTATAGGGCCTCGGTCGTTCAGCGGTGATGAGTGGGGCCCCGAGGTGTCAGCGGGCTGGTTAATGGGATGCAGCGCCGTCGGACGCAGCTCGTGGTGATGATGGAATCGGTCACTGATTGTGGCTACAGCGCTGCCGTGATGGTTCGTCTTCACCTGACGTACGGAAATAAAATTACGACTCATGAATGCTTGATTTACTGGGTTTGGGTATTCATTTCCTCTCCAATCCTGAGCGTTTTTGGAATGGGTAGTCTCGCGAATACGTTTTAGGTGTTGTCAGACATTGTCGATGCAATAATTACGTTCCTTGACATTTCTTCGCTGTTTTTGGACGGATCGCAACGGTTAAACGATGATGTCTGACCAGGGCTTATGACTTCAAATGGTTATTGGGGTTTTACCATCAGTTGCATGATTTTCGAAGCAAAAAAACAAACACATTTAGGCGACAATTGTCTCAACGTACCGGGGTAGCTTCTGGGAGCGCCGGCGTTGAAGTCCATGCGGGCGACGATGTGCGACTTGGCATCTATTCCATATATGGGATATTCCATGGGATGGATCTTGCATAGTTCTTAGCAATGCACACTGCTAATTCTGGTTCAAATGTGGTCGAAACCTAAATTTGAAAGAAGCGCCCAACCAATACATTGGTCGGGTGCTTCTGGCATTCGGCGTATTTCACTTTTATGGCGAATAAACACACTAAAGATAAGAGCGCAGCGCCAGCGGGTGGCTATAGTTGGAGGCCTCACCACGGATAGCAAATCGATTTCTGGCCGCATCAGGCTTGCGCTGTCGCTCCTACCAAAGTGTTCTGGTCGAGAACGCTCGGACGGGCGCTAGCTCGCCGCCCACAGGATAGGACCAAGATAGCGCTTTGATATCGATTGCATTTGGCAATGTAGCATGCATCAACAGAGCTGCTGTGCATTGCCTGTGCGGTGTTCATTGCGGGCGCCTGTACTGCTATACCTGAACTGATGTCTGTTCGGAATAACTGTTTTGTTAGTTGGTATCAGTTGACACTCCATTCACAAATACGTCGCTATCATGTGGCGTTTGTCAGAAATGACACGGTGTCTCAAACATCAATCAATTAATACTTGTTCTCAGACCGATTGCGGGTTCCGTGTTGTTAATTTGTGTGTGTGTTCTCATGCGGGTCTCTCTTTTCAGGTGATGGAAACTCAGAATATGCTGTATATTGTATCGGAGTACGCCAGCCAGGGTGATATTTTTGGTGAGTACTGTTGGGTGCGATGATGTTTAAGAACCTGTTCGCAAACGGTTCAGTTAGTGTAAATTTTGACTGCCAAATTGGTGCACTTTATTTATACGCTGTCTTCAGAGGCGTTTAAGTTTGAATAATCAGGCAGCAAAATACTACAATTGAAAGGTTTGTGCAATTTTATGTAGGAAGCTTTACATGCTCATGCCCATGCGTAACTTTAACCTCCAGGTTTACATTTCCATCCAACCACTGCGATTGGGTTGCGTTGAAATGTTTTCTGAGTGCATGATAATCTAATACAGAACATGTCGAATTTTACATATTGTCGTTTTAGACGGCAACTGCTGTGTCAGGGAATTTAAATGGAGGATACCGGTGAACAACCTGCTTATCTCACAGGCAAAAGCCGCTTACCAGTTACCGTGAAACGAAAAAGCTTCGAACTGACATGAACAACTGCATGGTCGCTCGGCCTAACAAACCAGCTTTGGTCGCTCGGCCTAACACACCAGGTTTTGTCGCTCGGCCTAACAAACCAGCTTTGGTCGCTCGGCGTAACAAACCAGCTGAGGCAAACGGAATAGTCTGGCGGCGCTCACTTGTGTTGTAGTGTTTACGCTCACTTGTGTCGTAGTGCCGGTCCGTTTTACATACTCTGTACAGGACATTGCCGATGGAGCTCTATTTTGATCTCGAGCGTCATGAATCAGATCGTCCGAACATTTGGTGGTCTATAAAAACAGCTCCTGCAGTTATGTGGCCGTGCTGTATCAAGTGCTAAATGTACCGTTCTGCATTTGGCTCTTCAGAAACATCGAGATAATGACTTAGATATAGTGTAGGGCACACATTGATACGCTTCGCGTCGTATAGATGGGGTCGATTTGCTTCAGACACATAACGTTTGCCCGCGCCGCTACGTCGCAACACTGACAGCCATTTTAACGCGTTGTTCGTACATCCCACAGGGAGCGGTATTCCAAAGACACTTTCGTTCCCCGTACAAGTGTAGGCCAACAGTCGTCTGCGTATATCGCTGCTGCCGCTCAACGTTTGATGTGCATGAGAGGGGTCCGGGAGCGCCATGTGGACCCTTCATTTGTCACCAAGTCGTCTGCTGGAGTGGACCATCGGCCCGAGCGCACGCGATCGGCCATCCCCGCAGTCGTGACGTCACCCAGCCCATCCGTATCTGTCACGACTTCAAACGTCGTCCGGTGGCCGCGGTGCCAACTTAAAGACCCGTTTCCGTCGAGCCCGGGGAAGGCGCGCCAGAATCATAATCAGGCGATGTTTGATGTGGGATCAAGCTTCAAGACGGAGCTGTGCAGCTGCACGGCAGAGGCTCGGCGCCCGCCAGTCAGCGGCCCGCCGCGCCTCTGCCGGCGTCATGCGGTCCGAGAGGTGCCTCGGTACGCTGTTCGGCTCGCAGTGCCAGAGGTGCCTCGGTACGCTGTTCGGCTCGCGGTACCAGAGGTGCCTCGGCACGCTGTTCGGCTCGCGGTACCAGAGGTGCCTCGGTGCGCTGTTCGGCTCGCGGTACCAGCGGTGTCTCGGTGCTCTGCTCAGCTCGTGGCCTGGGTAAACAGTGTTATCTTGGGGACGTGTCCGGGCCGGACTACACGTCCGCACACTGCTGAGCACTCGACCTGATTATGAGCGGCGTATCGGCCCGAGCGCACGTGATGATGTGCGAGTAGCTGACCGAATGCATAACAGGACGGCCATGGAATGTAGACACAGTGACTAGTGCTGAACCTCTTGGCAGGAGGCGCATCAGCCAAATGGAATGATCAGTAACATTGACGCAGGCAGTCATGATGGCAAGTGACTGAGGTGCCTGGGTGCGCTGGCATTGGGCTACCTATTGGAATTTGTCCATGCAATCCTTCTGAGTTAGTGCCAAATTTCAAGATAACTGCGGATTGGTGGCGCACTCCCCGTTCTCCCCGGGCGTCGCACCCGTGAGGAAATTTATCCGTATACCTACCGTGAACAGCCGGTGTTTCAGGTGTTACGTAACGAATGGTAAATGTGTTGCGCTTTTCTGCACTCACTTCGGCCGCATCTGCTTGGGTTATGAATCAATTGGCCGACGGCATGGGATGTTTTTTCTTGAGTATAAGAAATCCTTTGCGAAGTTTGTGAACCCACCAGTGAATGCTTCAGTCCGGTTCTGCGAAATCGATTTCTGCGCTGACTCATATGCAGGGGGCCGATTTCGATGCAGACTTGAGCAGGACAGAGTGGGTTTAATTGTATTAAATCTATATCGATTCCGACTCAAATACAGGAGGTCAGGATCAATTCCTGTTGAGTCGGTACCGGTTACGATTTGGAAAAACTCTTTTTATGAAGGTCAGCAGACATGACATACATATTCATAACAGAACAGCTAAGCAGGTAGCTGGCCTATCATGTGATGCTCACATGATATTTCAGAATACCGACACCACCGGTAACCCATTGCCTATATATGAGGCCACTCATCGATGATTCCAGCCAACAAAACTAACTTAACTCCGAAGACGATTCTGATTCTGGCTCAAACACAGCCTGCAGTGAATCCCAAGTCTGGGGCCGAAGGATCACACGTGACCCGTACTACGTACTCACATATATAGCCCACCACCGTCCCGGCAACTGTATTTTTGGCTGGCATGGCGCACAGCTCACGAACTAGCGCGATTTCCACTCTTTCGCAACCCGTGGGTGCCTTTGACTTCTTCGAACGTTAGCAGTCGCTCCCAGTTTATGTCGAATTTTCACCTCGTAAGCCGGCTTAATGCCTTTGCCTGGGTTTGATTGCTCAGTATAATGAAACGGGAGGGATTTTGCCTAGTCAGCCAGCCCATTTAGGCGCGTCCACACCCGCCGACCTCCGGCCTTTGCGTGCTAGGGCCGCGTTTAACGCGTTCGCACGGGTCCGTTGCCAATGCTGCGCTGGCTGCTGACTCCGCTTTTGCAAAGCTCGCGTGCACGCGTTGCATACCGGCATGTTCGAACGCTTTCGGAGGTGCTGGTGAATGGCCAAAAGCTCGTCAGATGTGACGTCAGCGGGTGTGACGTCATCGGTCCGTTAGGGCCCGGTCAAGGGGTTGCTAACCGCGCTTCGGAAGGTCTTGCGGTCCATTGTCAACGGTGCATGTGACGTCACCCGTCGGTCGGACGTCAGAGGCGGTGGGGGGGGGGGGGGGGGGAGGGCAGGGGGATGGTGTGCTGCCCGGTCGGAAGCGCGTTGTTGGACCCACAGGAAGTGTCAACCGCGCCCCCCCCCCCCCCTCCCCCACTACATTACACAGGGATTTTCCAGGCGGCTTCTGGACAAAATGAAGTATTTACAAGGGAACCTTCTGGACACCATTAAGCCCTTGTGTCGTATTCGAGGGAGATCGTAGGCACGTCTCCCTTTTCAAATTGTGGCATGTATTATAAGCACGTAAATAAATGTCGCTGATTAAAAAAAAAAAACTAGAAAAGAGACCTTCTTATCATCCAACAAAGGTCTTCCCCATCCCAAACAGGGACTGTTGTTGTAAAAGGGGTCTCCTGATGCACAGCACTCCTGATATGTTTCTAATCCTGAAAAGAGGCCACCTTGTTCTTTCGTCGATATAAATATACATTTTAGCGAATGTCAATGTCAGCGAATTCGTCGTCAATACTGTTAATGTTCATTTTGCGCATAAGTTATGAACATGGTTTTCAACCTTTCCGCAAAAACGCTTAGGCAGATGACTCCTGTTCAGAACCCATTTTGCCCGCCATTTTCAATAGGTATGAAATGCAAGCCAGCTGCACGCCTGGGGAACACTGTTCCAAACTGCTGTGTCTCTGAGGGGAAAGCAACCCTCACTCGTTTCTATTCGAGCGTGTGAAAAATGAGACAACCGTCATACCAATGTCATGCGTAAAGCAGGCTCATTGTAACAACGTTGCAAGTTGAGCTGGCTTTTCGGCTACCATGCGATGATACTTATGTACACATATTCGGCGCTCAATGAGCGTTCTGACGCAGGAATGCAGCTAGAGTATTAATAATTGTAGGGTGGGATACAGGGCTGACCAAGCCCTTCCCCTACGGAAAAGCCTCTACCCACCTGCCCCGAAAAAGAGGTCATCGGATATGGGCTCTCTTGATTTCGTGGGATCCATGCCCATCTTAAAAGCCAGGAGTCATCAATAGATGCTATGCTGCTTGTATTTTGAAGTCGATAAACTGAATGAAACATGCTCTTACAATTAATTTTACAATGTTTCAGTGGGCTTTTTCTAAGCCAATAGCATTGAAGAGCTGTCCGATTTTTTATGGGTTGCACAGGGACGTCGTGAACGCGGATATTCGATCGAAGTAAGGTGATAGATTTACATTCGCATAAACTCGTTTTGGTCTCAGAATGCTCAACTTTGTTCAGAATCAAGTGGGGGAAGAATTACATGACTCAGTTTTGGCCATGCGCGCTCGCAAGTCTTACAAGAACTGCGACACCCGGCGTTACAGTCTCCAGGGGCCGTACCGCTTCGGTTCCATGTCTCTAACACTAGGCGATGACCAACAGGCGGACGGAAACGACAACATTTCTTAAGGAAGTACCTTTCAACGTTTTAGGATGTCAATTGGCACGCTTGGAAGGTGCTCCGAGAGTATGTTTTATCTGTGCAATTTTAGATGTATGATATTATCGGATTAGCATTCATAGCATCGCGAGCCGTTACAAGAGTTTAATATTAGAATTAGGCAAGTAAATGCTAAATCTCTATTTTCGCGTTGCTGTTGCTGTTTATCTCTTCAGAGGATAAGCTCAAAATCATTCAAGTTGAATATAAGCCGCAGTCCAGTTTCTGAACGGTAGGAATTGATTTTAAAAGGCTTTTGGCCGCACCATTTTACGATGGCTGTTCTCGAGCGCCGGCCGCCCACCACCCGGCGTTAGCTGCACCGGCCAACGCCGCTCGGTCTCATGGAAACTGCTACCTCGGCCGTTTGTGTTCCTGCTCCTAAGATTGTGAGTGCGCATGCCCGAAACTGTTTGATGCAGTTTGTTTCACATGATGATAATGATCCCGAACAAGGATGGACGCCTCGTTTGTGTTGGCTTTTTCATTTATGACCTCATTGTGACCTGCCCTGTTGGAAACTAAGGAAACCCCTTTTCTTTTCCGGGCAAGCGATCCAGTGGGTAGACTAAAAGGGGGCAGATTATATTTACCGGTCAGGGGCTTCAGGGCAAATCGGTTACAGCGCGGGGTGCCTGCCGGCTATGATGCGGGTGACACAGGGGCGGAATCCCCTGGTCGATACCGAAACCCTTATAGGGATACATTATGCATTGGGCGCCCCCCCCCCCCTGACGCCTGAGACCCCTGATCCCGCCATTGGTTTCCAAATAGACGGAGGGGTCCTCATTCATGCAAAATGTCCCGTGTCGTCCCAGGTGTCCAATCATTGGCATAGAGATCTCGGCATCGTTCGTTCTCGGCATTCTCGGAATCGTTCGGCACAACGGGCTCCTGACTGAAATGGGATGGAGAGCCCTCCGTTGGGTATCGGTGCCCTGCCTGACAAAGGGCCTTCCATTATCGCGTTGTGGACTCACATCGTTAACTCCCATCGCCACGTTCGCAGTCAGAGGGCCTCAACCAACGCAGGGACCCCTGGCTTTCCGGGTCCCGTCCCAGTCCGTGTCCGACGGATGTCGCGATGGCCGACTCGAGGCCCCTTGCTAACATTGGGTGCTCGTTCAGGCACTGTGGGTCTCTGACCAACAAAGGATCACTCATTGCTTCAAAGGTGCCGACCAATGCAAACATTGTGTCCCCTCCTTGTCCCTGCTAAGCAAATGGGCCCCTCAGGGATCAGACCGACGCGGAGCCGATCTCTCGGTGTTGGCGGTCTGTGACCAAAATAGAGACCCGCATTGTCCCAGGGTGTCCCCAACCGGTGCAAGAAGCCCTGTATCTGACATTTGATGGCCCGGCCCTGCTTTCGTGTCCTCCAATCGGGCACTTATTATCGGTTCCGAGGGGCCCATTGGCTCTTCTGCACGCCCCGCGAGCACTGTCTCAGGCCGACTCTAGCGCCTTGTCAGTACCGGACCGTTGTTAAGCACTGTGGTCCCCTGGCTGATACGGGAGCTACATTGACTTCGGGGCCCCGACCAATGTAAATCGTGAATCTCGGCCCTGTGTTTGCTTGGTAAATGGTTCCTAAGCCCCAGACCTGATCCGGAGCACAATCTGGTAATGAATCTTTCGCGTGTCGCGGTCGTTAGGACTCTACCATAGTAACGGGTTTCGCAAATTGAGACTGTTGAGGACGAGCGGGAAAGGCTAGCGCCAAATACGTTAAAATTACGCTACCTTCCGGTTTCTCGTCTCGGCGAAAGATGTCGTTCGGCATCAGTAAAATTTGGTTTGGCGTCGATCGTCGAAACCAGGTTCCGGTAGTCGACGCAGAATCGACGATATGTGGCTTCACACGTTGTTGGGCGTGTATGACCGCGGGAGCGAAGAGTGCGGGTTGATTTGTGCGACTAATAATGTCTGCCGTGTAAATCCCGGTTGATTGCAGCAAGGCGGGGTGCAGGTGCATCACTCCCATTAGGCGTGTTCGACACGGCGAGTGTCCTTGGTATGGTCGGACGGTTGCCGCCACCGGTTCAGTCGGCTGATGTCGATCGCCAGGTCTTTGCAGCTGTTTCATCGAACAGTCATGTTGAAGCGAAGGTTGACACATTTCAAGATTTCTTTCGAAAGTGGACGGCTCATAACTTTATTAACGCTTTGTTTTCATTTTCCGATAAGACGTCATAGCAAACAGCGCAACTTGCTACGTTCTCTATAACGTAAACGTCACCTGATAGCCCCAAAACACTCCTTTAATAGCACAAAACTAGTCTATAGTCAGTCATAAATTTAAATCGTGCAGTTCAAAACTTGCAGCATACAGGAAACAAAAACATAAGAAGCAATTTTTTTAATAAACACTTTTCTACCGCGGAGGTTTAAAAGTGTGACTAACTCAGTCTCTAACTCCAAGTGTGCATGCAAAGAAATTCAAGCAAATAGGCTCCCCGCATCACGCTTCATTCAAACATGCAAGTGAGTTGAAGTAAACAGGATCAGTTATACATGCAAGCGATTTCAATTAACATGCATCGTACACCACCGTCAGGCATCACTTACACATGTGAACGACATTAAGCTAGCACACATCACACGTAAAGGCACATACCACGTTCGCGTAATCGGCCATAACGAGCCATGTCGTGAAGATTTGATCTCCGACTTTTTATGAGAATAGATTCACTTATTTCCCTGTCTGGTTGGCCCCGTGTTTTGTAAATGACTTTGGGCTCCGAAAGGGGCAAAGGGTTCATACCTCCCTCGATTTCAACCTGTGTGTTTTGCCAAAAAAATGGTCACCGAAAGGGATATTCCTTGTTTTGTTTTTAACGTCCCGCACGTGTTCATTATACCTTAAACGAATAGGGCGCATGAACTCCATGACATATACCATGTCCCTCCCATGTTTTCACGCAGTTTACACTTGCTTTCAAATCACGTGTTCTTGCGTACAAAGCCCTTGAAACCCAGAAGTGCGCAAATGACATCTTTTGCCCCCGGGAACTTGGGCTTCGAGATGAAACATTTCACCAGAAACTTTTTAGCTTATTGTCGCCCTTCCAAGCCATGAGTATGCGCGGGTTTGATTTTTTAACAGTTAGATTTCCCAAACCAAATGCTTATCTATGTCAGGTGGTATTAAGAATCCGTCTTCCGACAGGACGTGTTCCCGCCTCTAGACCCATTCCCGTGCTCTAGACTTTTTCACTTCTTCTAACATTCTACCTAAAAGTCACGGAGAATGTCTTGCTCAACAGCAAAGCCCATACTTGGTTTATGCTCTTTCTTGCCTGTTCACTTCTTTTGAGTTGCTTATGGCCTAGTGGAAGATGTTACAGATTATGCTGTACTTATTGGAAGTTTGGATGCACAGATTCGCGGTGCAGAATCGTACCAGAACTGGTGGGCTTGATAAAGAGCTCCGTTTCTAACGTTGTGCGGTGGTTCCTCCTTTCCACCGTCACCAGTGTGTCTAAATATGGGACCCCCTTTCCGTCCCCTGTATTCTCCATCGTAAAAGCTAGATTCGGGTGCTGGCTGTTCATGAACTCTAAAAACTTTCCAGGGGCACGCTGTCCATGCGTCCATACCTCAGCATAATCATCGATGTAATCAACTAAGAAAGTTGGTTTTAATGGGCTGGTGTCCTGGGCCTTCGTTTCAAATTGATCTAAAAATATTATCGCCGGAGGAGGAGGACATGGGTTCCCCAATGTTATTCCCACTTTTTGTCTGTAGAAGTCATCTCCGAACGAGACAACATTATCCTGGAGACACTGTTCTAAAAGACGGCAATTTCGGTCTATAAAAAAATCGTCTTTTGATAGACTGAAAGCATCATCGTCATGGAAATGTTGGCCTAATTTAGCTTTTACGGCAGGGGCAGCCTCATTGATTGGTATATTGCCATATAAATTGAAAACATCTACACTGGTGAAAATATTGCCATTTGGTAACCCTTTGCCTGCGAACGAAAAACCTTTTTTTAAAAAGCCTCTGGTGTCCCACAGGTGAGTGGGAACAGCCTCAAGAGTTGGCTGAGTATTTTCTAAAACAGATACGAACGTTTTTCTGTGTGACCACCACACACAGATATCACAGGTCTAAGGGGCACTCCAGGTTTGTGGTCTTTGGGCATCCCATAGAATACAGGTGTTCTACTGTGTCAAGTCTCAAATCTTTGATGGGTTTGTCCGAAAATTTTCCGCTAACTGCACTCCTTTTTGTTTATGACCTATTTCTCCGAGGAATAAGGCTATTGCCACTGTCTTATCTATCTATAAAACATTCCCTGTAACGCAAAATTGAGCCTCCTGATCTAGAGCATGGGCTATCCATGCTCTGGAACATAAAAATGGCCTGGTGATGCAGAGAACGGCCTGACTTGACGCAGAAAATGGTCTTCTGGGCCTGACTTTTTACTCTCTAATTCAGCTATGGGGCTCCTTGGTGCGAACTTTGGTAATCTGTGGGCAGCTGCAAAACATATAGTCTGGGCAAAAGGAGCCTCCCAGAAATTTGAGGAGCCAAAAACACACTCTTGTTCCCTCCCCTCTCCAGTCCCCCTGCTGCGTCGCCTTGACAGTGCAGCGGCACCGTTCCCCCGACGTCAGAAGCATTAGACCTCGTGCTGTCGCTCAAGGTGATTCTGGACATAGCGCGGCATTGAGAGGCTGTCTGCGGGACGGCATCGGCAGCGTGGAAATAGCCGCACTCAAACCAAATTGGGACTCTAGTTCGGTATGTTACTGTCTGACCTTTTCCCAAACTATGTGCCGACCTTCCACGGCCATGTAATCTTGGAAAGCACAACCCTTTTGGGAGAGGCTCGACCTGCGGCCGATGATTCACCCCGGCTTACTGATTGCGGCCGTTGATTTATCCCGGCTTACTGATTTTGTGAGGCCGATATTATTTACACATATATCACTGCTGCTTTCCACTTATACAACCGTAAGGCGGACAGACGTACCTTCAATCAGTGATATATATATATATATATATATATATATATATATTCCGTATAGCTAGTATCGTGGGGCTGTAACCCGTCGAAAGTCGCCACCGGCGCGCTGCAATAGAATGATTTGGTCGAGGCCGAGATGTCCAGATTAGGCGAACTGGCGTACCTGCGATGGCATTGCACTGTCTTTTTAATCAGCCCATGCCATGCTGAGAATCGAAGCAATTATTTCAGGTAATAGCCGTTAATCCAGCCAGGGAGTTCTACGCTATTTTGTGTTAATAAACATTTTCAAAGAATTGCGTTCTTTTCAGTTCAGTTCTTGTTCCAATTCAGTTCTTCAAAATTTAGTTCTTGAACCAACGAATCTAAGATGCCAGCAATAATGTTGTTAAGTAATGGTGGCGTGTACTACCTACCCTTGGGCACCAAGCATACCGAACGGCTTGAGGTAGGCAGCCTGAAATAAGCGCCCTGACTAGCGCTGCTTGCCATGATCGAGGCCCATGTTCACCGTGGTCTTGATGCGGTTAGACTGCTCTGTTTCGGAACCAGCTGTCCTGCATGCGGCGTATGACGGCTTAAAACTGATGCTTAGCGTCAGGCTCTGGGTCTGCTAGAAGCTTTGTGGCGGTGGGCATGACAGGATCACCAATCATCACGTGATTTATGAACCACGCTATCCCGTTAGCCTAAACGCCTGGCGTTTCAGATGATGCTTGTGGTTTGGCTTGTGCAATGCCACGGATGCTGTCATGTGCGGCGTGCTGTCTCTCCAAGCGGACGACTGACTCGCTGGAGCGAAACACCGGGTTTCAGCTGGCACCCGGCTGAGCTCCCGGCCGTGTGCGTCTGACCGCCACGCGGCTAATATATGGGCACCCTCTCCCCGCAGAGTACATATCCCACAACGGCCGGCTGCGTGAGGACGAGGCGCAGAAGAAGTTCTCGCAGATCGCGTCGGCGGTCGACTACTGCCACCGGCGCGGCATCGTCCACCGCGATCTTAAGGTGCGCGCGCACGGAGGGAGGCCGGCTGATGCCGCGGTCCCGCTGACGCTGCCGACCCCGCTGACGTCGCCGGCCCCGCCGACGCTGCGGACTCCCCTGACGCTGCCGACCCCGCTGACGCTGCCGACCCCGCCGACGCTGCGGACTCCCCTGACGCTGCCGGCCCCGCTGACGCTGCCGACCCCGCCGACACTGCGGACTCCCCTGACGCTGCCGGCCCCGCTGACGCTGCCGACCCCGCCGACGACGCTGCGGACTCCCTGACGCTGCCGGCCCCGCTGGCGCCGCCGGCCCTTACTGACGCCGTCGCGAGCACAGCTGCTATCGCGGGGATCGCTGCCGCCGCGGGCGCGCTGCCTGCGGGCATCGCTGCCGCGCGGGCATCGCTGCTGTCGCGGGCATCGCTGCCGCCGCGGGCATCGCTGCTGTCGCGGACATCGCTGCCGCCGCGGGCGCGCTGCCGCCGCGGGCATCGCTGCCGCCGCGGGCATCGCTGCCGCCGTGGGCGCCGCGGCTGTCGCGGGCGCCGCGGCTGTCGCGGGCATCGCTACCGCCGCGGGCATCGCTGCCGCCGCGGGCATCGCTGCCGCCGCGGGCATCGCTGCCGCCGCGGGCGCGCTGTCGCAGCGGGCATCGCTGCCGCCGCGGGCATCGCTGCCGCCGCGGGCATCGCTGCCGCCGCGGGCATCGCTGCCGCCGCGGGCGCGCTGCCGCCGCGGGCATCGCTGCCGCCGCGGGCTGCCTCCGCGGGCGCGCTGCCGCCGCGGGCATCGCTGCCGCCGCGGGCATCGCTGCCGCCGCGGGCATCGCTGCTGTCGCGGGCATCGCTGCCGCCGCGGGCGCCCGCTGCTGTCACGGGCATCGCTGCCGCCGCAGGCATCGCCGCCGCCGCGGGCGCCGCTGCCGTCGCGGGCGCCGCTGCTGTCGCGGGCTCCGCTTCGGCCGCGGGCCGCCTCTGCACGGGCAGCTTGCCGATGCCGCTGGGCGCCGCCGGGGTCGAGGCCTCAGAGCATCGTTCGGTGGACCGTTGGGCAGATTTGCAAGGAAGAGAGCGCTATGATTTTTCAGCTTTCGGTGCATTGTGGGCTCTTCTCCTGTGGGGAGGATAGTCACGGGGGCCCGCCCTCCAGATAGAAAGGCAGGCCCACCCATAACGCTGACGTTCACTCTCCTCTCAAGCGCTGCGGTCTCGCTGTGACCTATCGGGTAAGGCATTTTGAGAAATGCACCAAGCTGTTCCGTAACCCAGTAAAAGCTTTGCTTTTTGTCTAACAAAATGCAAAGCTTTAACATCATTCATGCTCGGGAACGGCGATGATTTTAATCGGATGTTTGTGATGAGGCATGTATAGTGCCTTGACATATATGTGTTGACGGGTCTCTTTGCTCAGGCTCGTTGTCAGTTCATGAGGTCCAGTTCCGTGCAGTGCGCTGTTGCAATGGGTCCATCTTCACAACCGGCATGTACGCTTGCGACACCACCGACCTTCGAGGTCGCGTGTCTAAAGTAAACAATATAACGGTATGGCCGCGAATGTGGCAAATATGACGTGACCTCGCGGTGGCAGAGGCGTCGGGGCGAGGCGATATGTCTGTTGGTGTTCCGTGTCACGCAGCCGGCGCAGACGGTGACCTGCGCCCTCTATGCCGGCAGGTGGAGAACCTTTTGATAGACGCGGGCGGTCAGATAAAGATCGCCGACTGGGGCTTCAGCACCTTCTTCCAGCGGGGTGGTGCGCTGACCACCTGGTGTGGCTCACCGCCGTACGCGGCGCCCGAGGTCTTCGAGGGCAAGGTGTACACCGGCCCCGAGATCGACATCTGGGTGAGAGGCGCGCCGCCCCCGCCGGCCCTCGGCCAGTATGGCGTCTGTAGCCGTGCAAAGAACGTCACGCACGGTCAAACACTTCTCTGTGGGGGCATTTACATGTGGAAAGAATGGCGCAGGCTATAGCGGTGACCTTGCTGCCTTCTGATTGTGGTCCCATTCGCTGATATGGTGGAGTCTCACTATCCGCTTGTTCGGGGATGAGAGCGTGTCAAGCTGTATAGACTGTACTGCGCACTGTAAAGCGATACCGTTGACCTTTTGCTATACTCAAACATCTAACATGTTTACAAAACTAAACCTTCGTTTATGCTTGAAAGCAAGTGGAGGCTGCTCTTGAACCTGCATTGGCAATTTTTTGACTATATAAGCGGCCATGATGTATTGATTTTCAGTGCCCCATTTTCGGGCCATTTGGTTTAATAGTTGTTCGTCCGCACACCCTCAAGTTCTGAGTGGATGTATCAATACGAAGTGAACTATTGTTGCTCAGGTAATGGATGATTGATTGGTCATGACATCAAATATCGAGGCCACAGCACCGATTACATAGCCTTTTCATGGCATCGTTCTGAAGATCTGGGTTAGCATTAACAAAGGTGTTGCGATGATATGCCCGATTCAGGTCGGTCCTGCACGTCCTGTGCTTGTCCTTCCACCCAGTCTGCACACCGTCTTGGCCGTCTTGCGCCGACTGTTTCCCGCACAGCCCAGCCCATCGTGCCGTGCTCTCCGTCCCCGGCCGCATCTCTGCAGCGTGTTCACGGCGTCTCCGCGCCCCTCTGTCCTGCAGAGCCTGGGAGTGGTGCTGTACGTGCTGGTGTGCGGCGCGCTGCCCTTCGAGGGCAGCACCGTGCAGGCGCTGCGCGAGCGCGTGCTGTCCGGCCGCTTCCGGATCCCGTTCTTCATGTCGACAGGTGAGCGGCGCCGGCTGTGGCCGCCGGAGGTGACGCCGAGTGCACTCGGGCAGTGACGACAGCCGCTGCCGGCCGCTGGGCGCCTGCAGCACCCCGGCAGCCGCTGCCGGCCGCTGGGCGCCTGCAGCACCCCGGCAGCCGCTGCCGGCTGCTGCGCGCCCGCAGCACCCCGGCAGCCGCTGCCGGCCCGCTGGTCGCCTGCAACACTCCGGCAGCCGCTGCCGGCCGCTGGGCGCCCGCAGCACCCCGGCAGCCGCTGCCGGCCGCTGCGTGCCCGCAGCACCCCGGCAGCCGATGCCGGCCGCTGCGCGCCTGCCAGCACCCCGGCAGCCGCTGCCGGCCGCTGCGCGCCCGCAGCACCCCGGCAGCCGCTGCCGGCTGCTGCGCGCCTGCAGCACCCCGGCAGCCGCTGCCGGCCGCTGCGGCCGCAGCACCCCCGGCAGCCGCTGCCGGAGCACCCCGGCAGCCGCTGCCGGCCGCTGCGCGCCTGCAGCACCCCGGCAGCCGCTGCCGGCCGCTGCGCGCCCGCAGCACCCCGGCAGCCTGTGCTGCTCTCGGCAGACGACCTCTCTGTTGTCTGACAACCTCTCTCCATGTAACTTATGGGTGCGTCGCGCCGTGTAGTGCTCTTATGAAGCGTGTGATGCTGTTTCGGATTATCCCATTGCTTTGGCCATGAGTACCGTCTCAGTGACGACAGCGCGGCAATTTCGTTGAGTGATATGATGAAGTCATCGCGGCGACCGGCAATCACAATCGGAGGCCGAATTACCCACCATCACTCGCCGTATACCCAAGCGGCCACCATCACTCGCCGTATACCCAAGAGGCCACCGTCACTCGCGGTATACCCAAGCGGCCACCATCACTCGCGGTATACCCAAGCAGCCACCATCACTTGCGGTATACCCAAGCGGCCACCATCACTCGCCGTCTACCCAAGCGGCCACTATCACTCGCAGTATAACCAAGCGGCCATCATCACTCGCGGCATACCCAAGCGGCCACTATCACTCGCCGTAATAAGAGGCTTTATGGAAATCCGTGTTCGATCAGCCAGCTATTTCTGGCGGCCCCAGACACCACGTGTCGGATCTGTGACGTATCTTACTGTTCGCAATCAATGATCAATGGATCGCAGTCACAGAGTCGCAGTCGGATCGGTGCAAACGCTCATATCACGCAAAACTGTCTCCAGTGGTGTAGGAGGACGGAGGACGTACCGTGGGAAGGATGTACCATGGGAGGACGGAGGACGTACCGTGGGAGGGCGGAGGACGTGCCGTCGTAATGAGGAGCGCATCGTCCAACGGCATGGAAATTGAATGGTTCGCCTATCGGGGGGGGGGGGGGGGGGGAGGGGGGACTGCATGGAAAAATGGGCGTAAAAATATCCGCCCTCCATTGAAGTCATCAGCCAATGGCGGCATCACTCCCTGTTTTTTCAGCCAAAAATGACAAATCGGGACGGTAAGCTCAGTCGCGAAAGCCTCGTCCTACCCCGCAAGCAGCCGGGGACGCCACGAGTCCGTACCCGTTCCGCCCTTAAAACGCGCGGTATCCCGAAAACAAAACACGCGCCGGCGTTTGCCAGGGGCCGGTCGGCGGCCATTTCGCCTGAGCCGGCTGGTGGCGATGGCGGGTCGGTCCGCTGAGCGCTGGCGGTGCCTGCCCGCCCCGAGCCCGAGTCGAGCGCCCTCTGACGTCAGTGCGCGTCAGCAGCGTCGGTTTTTAATCAGAGCGCGGGGCGCGCGGTCTCCGGCCGTGGCGGAGTGGGTGTCCTGCTCTTTATAGACACGAGAACGCCACCATAGTGACGCACAGCACTGGCGAAAATACCATGCTCAGAAATTTAAACGTTCAACTTTGTTACCGAAAATGGCGGCAGAATTAACCTCACTGGTGCAGAAGACGACGGTAGAAGTTCACCGGAGGAAAGGGCAACCGTTGCGTTTGAAGGGATGACGCAGCGCAGCCAATAGCGGGAGCATTTCTGCTGGGGTAGCGGAAGGTGTAGTGGCAGAGAGGAGGACACGCACGGATGCCGATACACAGGTGTGTCAGTGGACAGGTCTGCCCACTGAACAGGTCCATGGACTGCATAGGTGGACAGGTCTGCCTACCGGGAATGGATGCTGGCGGGAGGGAAGGCTCCGTTGGTTTGACTTGTTGGGAAAGATCGGGCTTTATTAACAACAAACATGACGCACAGCAACCGACAACGGAGCACTCATTGGTGGCAAACATGCACGTCGTTTGACAATCTACCTGTATCTTTTTCTCTAATGACGTATTTGTGTACTTGCATCAAACAAGTTTGTGTTTCGCTTATCAGGCTTTGATGGAGTGGGGCGGTTTTTCATCGCCATGTTTCGTATTATTATTACAACTGAGATCATAGATCACACCATTTGTTATCTGATGACAGCGTGTACCCGTTGCAAAGAATCTGAGTTTTACCAGATTTGTAGACGATCCCTCGTAAGGCTCATCAGAACGGCTACCACTGGTGTATGCGATTTCGGTTATAACGCCCCGTCGAAGTAAAACGGGCACATGGTTCGGAATCACTGTTGAATGACCGGTTTCGAATGGCCAAACCTGCCGGTCGTCTCATCTTGCAAGCTAAGTTAATCTTCAATATGCTGGTAAATTCAGCTGCCATGTGAAACACACGCCACCTTTTCGCTACAGCAGTTTGGCTGGTGCTGCCGCTTACGACGGCTCCCGAAGTGTTTGCTTGTCGGAGACTGTAGGAAACCCTGTCGCCTTAACTGTCATGGCAAGCCTGCAGCAGCTGGTGCCACACCTCAACGTCAGCTGGGCCGTGCTGAAACAGACCCGTGACGTGTAGCAATGGATGATGATGACGATGAATCATCATCATCCACCATAGCACGCACCCTTAAGGGTGCGTGCTATCTTTGGTAGGGTAATATTTTGTTATGTCCTGATTCGTGGCCAAATGTAGGAAACTGGGCGGAAGGGAAGTACATTGTTGTATTCCCAGATACCAAATGACGCGTAAACATGTCATGTTTTCTATGCAAAAAGATTCGTGTATTTGTTTTTGTTTCTGTTGAACCGGTTTAATACAGCAGTTTTTCGAAGATATGGGTCAATCCTGGACGTCTTGGAAGATGGATTGTACGCTGACAGGTCGTTAGAGCCGAATCGGTCGGTGGCATGAACACGATTTGTACCTTACGGAGGGAGAGCAGTTATGATATTGGTTACAGCTCGTCTCCAATCTGAGATGGCAGAGCAATCTCTGCATATATGCATATATCAAACAAGTTTGCAATCTCTGCATATAGCAGCTCTCTATATCTATATAGCAGACTCAATGCAATCTCTGCATATAGCAGCATATAATGTTATGGTTCAGCTGTTGGTATGCTGTTGGATTTCAGGTGCTGCAGGACATGAAACATGGTGATATCAAGAAGGTTGGAAAATGGAAAGCACCAAAACTTAACAACTCAATTTAGGAAAAGCCTATCGATCTATCGGTACAGTGTGGGGGAACGCACGTGCGAAGGACGTCTCTGAGGCGGGCATATCAAATGGGCCAAGAGTGAAGGAAGAACTCCGCGTATGTTTGGAGCGGTGGGGAGCAGTGCGCGCAGTCAGCACTCGGTGGGACCACATCTGCGCGCGCCCTTGGGGGCTGGGGACTCACCGTGGCTCGTGCTGCGAGCGCCGTCCGGGGGCGGCCGCAGCCCGCCGCCATCTTGGCCGCCCCTGAGCGGCTATTGACGCGCCCCGATGACGTGCGCGGCCGTCATTACCGGCTCTGACGTGCAACGTACGAGCGCCGCCGCCCGAGAAGCCCCAGCTGCTCGCGTCGCGCCCGCCGCTACGACTATTCTGGGCGGCGGATCGGCGGCTGACGCGAGCCGCGCCGTCCGGCGGCGGCCGTGACGGCGCCGGGGTGACGGGGACGGGGTGACGGGGACGGGGTCACGGGGCAACCGGGTCAGGTCAGGGCTGACTCTGGCGCCGGCCGAACACAGTGCCGGGTCGGCCGGCTGAGGTTGGAACGGGCGGCTGGGTGCGAGCCGGGTCACTCAGAAGAAAGCTGAAGTGTTCCAGCTGTTTACTGTTCGAGTGCTGCGTGCTGTACAGAAAAAAGGGACCGAGGAGCAAAAACTTCTCGGCTGTAAGTCGACACGAAAACAATTGTCCGCTACGGTCACCTTGGCGTCATTTGTGTCACTATGCCACAGCAATGCAACATGCTGATGTTATGTCGTGTGATAGTAATCTAATGTGCGATGCGTTGTTCCCGCATACGTGGGTCTCACCTTCTCTCAACGTCTGGAGAACGCGGGGTTGGGGTCTCTGGCATGATTGCAGGCATTGTAATAAGAACAATTTGGTCACTATGTTCTAATAATAACTACCCAATGGCAGGTGATATGAGATAGTGCAAGAAGCAAACGCATCGTTTTCTTACCTGCTGTTCAGCTTGACCATGCCAACTGACATTGCTATTTTATTTAGTACGTTAGCTATAATAGAGCACGTAATAACACACACATCTTCGCACTGCTGTGTTTTGCGAACTGTCGTCCGCAGCCTGCCGTTCGCGGCCGGATGTCGTCTATAACTGGGCCCGCCTGTGCCGGCAGACTGCGAGAGCCTGGTGCGCAAGATGCTGGTGGTGGAGCCGCAGCGACGGCTGACCATGCCGCAAGTGTTCCGCCACCGCTGGCTGCAGGCCGGCCCCACTGCCGCCCCGCCGCCGCCGCCGCCACCCCCACCGCCGCCGCCGCCGCCGCTGCCGCCAGTGACACTGGCGACTGCGGCCGTGGCCGACGTCAACGAGCACGTGCTGCGCGTCATGCAGGGCCTGGGCATCGACACGTCCGTCACGCGCCAGGTGGGTGCGCCCTTCGGCCGGCTGGAGGGACGGAGCGCTGCCGCGCTGTCGTCTCGGGCCGAGTCTTGTGACGCCAGCTTGTGCCCGCGCGCCGCCGCACTGTCGACTGGCCACGACCGAAGCATTCTTAGAACGGCTGGCCCACATTACAACTGTTAGAACATGGCAGAACTACCATCTGCCAATGATATATATATATATATATATATATATATATATATATAAATATATATATATAGTTATATATATAGTATATATATATATATTATATATATATAGTTATATATATATAATATATATATATAGTATATATATATATATATATATATATATATATATATATATATAGTTATACATAGTTATATTTATATTTATGTGTGAGGGTCACTGAGGAAAGTAAGCGCCGTGTCTCAGTGGCAAACGCTTGCGTCGTTATGAAATCCAGGAGCATATTTTCACAAAATGAGTTGGGTAGGCTGAACAAAAAACATAGCTGACGGTGGTGATGCCCGTGTGCGCAGTCGGTGGCGCGGCGGGCCTACGACCACCACGCCGGTATCTACCTTCTGCTGGAGGAGCGGCTGCGCCTGCACCGCAGCAGTTACCCGTGTCCAGCGGCCTGTCTGCTGACGCCGCGCCGGCCGAGCAGCGTGGCCGAGCAGGCAGCGCGGCTCACGGCCGGACCCGAGGCCGAGCCGCTCGCCAGCGGCGCCGGTGCCAGCGCGGCAGGCGGCGGCGGCGGCGGAGCAGGCGGCGGCGCACCCTCCTTCGACGAGGGCGTCGAGGTGGACATGGTGGACGAGCTGCCGGCGGCGGCGGCGGCCGGCCGGCACCCACCGGTGGCGCGCAAGCCGTCTGATGGCGCGTCGGCCACCGAGTCGCCGTTCGGTTCCGTCACCAGCACCGAGTCCAACAACTTCGAGTCCTTCGACTCGCAAATGGAGCCGGACATGTTCAGCAGCTCGAGCTCGTGCTACCAGCCGGCACCGGCGCTGGCCAAGCCGCCATGCCGGCCGACTCTGGCGTGCCGACACAGCGTGCGTCACAACCCGCTGGAGCAGACGGCCACCGGACGCCGATCGCCCGTCAGCTTCCGCGAGGGCCGCCGCGCCTCCGACGGCCTGGTGGCCTCTCAGGTGAGCCCTCGAGCCGTGGAAGGCCTGGTGGAGATGAAGCCCACGCCCGGCCATCACCACCACTGATGCCTTGATGTGACGGTCAGAGGATGGTCAAGTTGGAGGGTTGCGTCGTAACGCGTGGAGTCCTGAAAGATGAGTCAGATGCACTACTGTGGGTTCGTGGAACATGGGTAGCATTTTGCGAAATGCCACTGGCTATGACTCTGAATGGTTTTTACTAAATTGAGAGCGAGGCGTCTTGCTTGTCATCGTGCAATTGTTGGAAGGCATATCACTGGTTACGTTCGTTTCAGGGTAGTGTGTATGCAAGGCGGGCGGTATTGGTCACTTGTGATCACCGTCGATGACTGCACGCGCTGACGTGAGCCGGCTCTTCTGCGTTCGCAGGGGATGGTAGCGTTCAACCACCGTCTGAACCAAGGTCAGAAAGCGGGCGGCTTCACCGAACTGAGCTGTCTGCAGCAGGAGCATGCTTGCCTGCGCGCGCAAGTCACTCGCCAGAGGCACGGACAGCTGAAGCGGCCGCCCAGGTACGCCCGGCCCCCGTCGGCCGTCTCACGGCCACTGGCGTCCTCCTCTGTTCGCTGGGGATGTCGGCCGGTGTTCTGGGCTGGGCTGGGCTGTGGCATTGGATGCGTCTACGGTGAATCCAACGTGTGGTCTTGAGGAAGGCAACAGCCAAACGCTGCTTCAGGCACACGAGATAAACCTAACGACCGAAAGGCTCGCTTTGTTATCCTGTGTGTGGACCATGGCCCGTTGCCAGTGATCGGCCGGTGGTCGTGGTGCCGCTGCTGCCGGCCGGCCTCCAGTGCGTCGGTGACAGCTGAGTGACTTGTGCCTGGTGCTGCAGGCCGGCTTCCAGTGCGTCGGTGACAGCTGAGTGACTAATATCCGGTGCTGCAGGCCGCGCTGCTGTTACAAGCCGGCGACGGCGGGCGGCGAGCTGCTGCAGCCGGAGCTGCACTTTCAGCCGATCGCCGAGGACGTCGGCACGGCCGACGGCTGGGACAACCTGCAGTACAGCCTGGCCAACTGCCAGATCACACCAAGGCTGGCGGCCGACAGCTGACCGGCCCGGCCGGCCGCCGGCACCCAGCCTTGACCGGCCCGGCCCGGCCGGGCACGGCCGGTCTGCAACTCAACGGACGCAGATCGGCCCGATCGGTCGTCTGTTCTGCTGAGATCGGCTCGGTCAATGGTGCAGCAGTCAGCGGTGTTCCTTTTCGCCCGGCTGCGGAAGGGAGGGACCGCGCGATTCCCGTGCGGAGCGCGCCGGCGCTCGCCGCAGCTGTAGTGTACGTGTTCCTTCGCCGGCGCGGCTGGCCCCCGGGCTCCTGTAGTCAACCCAGCAATAACGCCACACAGCCGTCTGGCATGCGTGTAGAGATCGTTATTTTTTTGAGTCGCCGTGGCCTGCCACACATGTGCTGTATCGTTGTAATCCTGCGTTGTGTCGCGGACGAGGTGTTCCGCTGCCCGTCGTGTGGATGAGCAGCCGCGGCGCGTCCGGCTCTGATGACCCGGCGCGTGGTGCTGGTGTTCCCGTGTCCTCGGAGCCAGCGACTACAGCGACTGGCGCCGTCAGGGCCCCCCCTGTTGCCGTACCTTGCCAGATGTGCGCGCTGGCGAGACCAAGACCGGCGCGTCTGTGGCGCGGCAGCCGCGTGCCGTCGGCGCGCGCGCGTGAGGAACTCTGCTGGGCCCTGTGACCCGCCGGCTCCGTACTTACGGCTACGCGCCCGCTTGTGCGCTGGGCGCTGGGTGCGGCTCGGAGATGATAACCAAATGGACGCGGTCGGCGCCCGAATCATGACAGTGCGCGAGTGGCGTCCGGTGGGGAGACGTCCCGCGCCGCCCTTGCGGCGCAGCGGGCCGCGTCCGGCCGCGGGCGTCCAGTGTAAACATCAGGCTTTTCTAGTCAGTTGAATGCGTGTCGTTTTGTACCGAGTTTTTTGTTGGGTGCAAGCCTGGGTGTTGAGTTTGGTTATCTCTCAGTTGTTGGTACTTCTAGTCGATATCGCTGACTGCAGTCTTTCATTTCGGCCTGTGGCGCGGCGGCTGCACTGGCCCCCATTCCTAGCGGTCGGCGGCAGACGGCGCCACTACCGAGGGGCGCCCACTTGTGCACCGCGCATCTGTAGACGCGGAGACACACACACACACACACACACACCCATATATATATATATATATATATATATATATATATATATATATATATCCACGGAGTCGCATGCGCAAGTATCTATGTCCGGTTTTATTTGCGATGTGAGGAGATGGTTGCCAATACACCAAAAAGTATTGCTGTTTGCCTTACTGTTGTTCCGTGCGATGAACCGGACAGTCCAGCTCTTGTAATTATCTAATACTCAGTAGTTTTGTAACTGCAGTTTTGAATAGAAATTCAGAACAGCACGCTTACCAGCCTAGAACTGTGCCCATGCGCTGGGCATGAAGCCCGCACGCTCCTTACGCAAAAGTTCGTTACGCGTCTGCCGTCACTGAAGAGTAGTCCGATTGTCAGGCATGCATGGCCGTCGTCAACATCACCACTATTTAGCACAATCACGCACTACACGATCGAGAGCGTGAGAAAGTGTCGAGGGTGAATTTTGCCACCCAGCCTCTTGGAGAACTTCGGGAACGAACGCGGCTGCAACTCCATTACAGCAGCCATTGTCGAGCCCGCTGTGCAGGGCATCAAACGACGTCCGGGTATGGCAGTGAAGAAACGAAACACGGGCCTACCACCACGCTTTCAAGGGCTGCTGCCATGGACCGTGGTATCGGCTGTCCCAATGGCTGCTACCGAGTACCACGAACCACGAAGCCACCCGTTGTTTGCGCCATCGCTGAACAAGTGAATGGTCATGTTCACCAGTTACTCTGCATCAGAAATTACCGCCACCCTGCGGTGCATCTCAAACGAAGCAGGAAGCGGCGCTCACGGGACAAGCACGGGCCACCGGAATGATGGTCGTCCATCACGCTTAACTCACGGTCCTGGCCACGTCGGCAGTACTGCAGCAACGTATCTCAACCTGGAGTGTATTGACAATGTCAGCTAATGTGACTACGCAGGTAGCGTAGTCCCACAATACGCCAGACGTGCTGCTGTGGGACCGTTAACTAAAATCAACTGCACTACATACTGAACAAACACGCCTACCACCACTGCAAGGCTGCCCGGCGTGCGGACAGTTCACACATCGGCGCGCCGCAGCACACGCCGCTACATATGAACATACGAACGTGAACGTTATTGTTCGCGGATGGGCAGCAGGGAACACGGCCAACACGGGCACGCCGCGGCCGCCGGCCGACACCACCGCACTCTTGGTCATGCAGTCCTATGGTACAGCAGCGTTCGAGGACGACACGCAACGGTCGACGCCGCGTCACGTGCTGACACCGCAGCACCACCGCAGTCTTCGTTTACGGGGTTCATGACCTCCGTATGCAGATGTCTGACACCGGTCATGACCTCCGTCCGTAGAGGTCTGGCACCGGTCATGACCTACGTCCGCAGAGGTCTGGCGCCAGACCGCATCACTCCGAGGGGTCGGCCCAAACCGCGGTCCCAGTGGGTCGGGGCTCGGCCGATTGGATGTCTGTCCGCGAGCCACCAGCGCCGCCCCGGGCCGCGGGCCCTCTGACGGAAAGCCGTCGTCCCGGCACCGTTCAGCTCTTCAGCCGCGCAGCTGCCGGGCGTCCCGCAGCAGGGCGCGGCCGCAGCGGGGCACATCAGAACGCCGCGAGACCCCCCCCCCCCCCATCCCCTTCAAAGTCGGGCGTGCACTCGCGACAGGTGCCGCTTCATCATCCAGCTGGTCTTGAAACTGGCGTCGCACTCAGGGCACGGGTGGTTCTTCTCGGTGGTGTGGCGGAACACCATGTGCTTGCCCAGGTCGCCCTTGGAATGGAAGGGCCGGGAGCAGATCTGGGGACAGGGGCGCCGACGGTGAGACACCACAGAGACCAACACGGCAAGGCATCACCAGCTGCTTGTAGGCTAGAACGATATTCATATTGGTATTTCTCTAATCAATATGAGCGTCTACAGAAGTAAGCTAGGTGTTCATACCGTGGCATGACTTCCCCCCCTGTGTTAAATGTCATGTAGATCATATAGATAAAAGCGAATACAGTCGTGGATCGCCGGTTTATCGTCTATGACCACATCCGGAATATGCGGGACCGCCCAGCCACGCCACATCCCGCCGCCAGCAGCTAAAGCCTCTTGCGGTAGGAGGTGCGCTCGACCCAAACCCCGAACCCACACCCACGGGCATGTTCAGAGCCACGTCTGCACGCGACGTGACGAGCCGCCTAGCCCGGCAGGCCAGACGCTCACCTCGCAGATGAACTTGGGCTCCAGGTGAATCGCCACGTGTCTGGTGAGATTGCACTTCTCCGGGAACCGCTTCTCACAGTACGGACACGGTATCATGCGGTCCTTGTGGTTCTCCTGCATGTGACGGTGCAGCTTGATCTTGGTGCGGGCGATGTGCTTACAGTAGCGGCAGTTGAACGTCTCTGCCGAGTCGTGTGTTTGACGGTGGCCTGAAAACGGATGCGCCCGATGGGCGCGAGTCAAGATCCTTTGGGTGGCTTCTCACAGATTGCGTAGAACTTGCTTTTGATGCATCTCACCTGATCTCATCCGGGGCATGCAGCTTTGACACAAGATTAGGAGCGGTCGTTTACACGCACCAAAAAGCAAAATCCTAGTCGGGCATGTGTTGCGCAGCAAGATAATTCCCAGTCAGGACCTCAGGTCAAAGTGCACCCCGCCACATGACCCGGCACGCCGCCAATCACGCCGTCATCGCTTCCGCGTCCTCGCCGAGCACCAACTGAAGGCCGCAGGAGTGAAGACCATCCACCTTCGGCACAAACTGAGTCTGGCGCGACACAGAGCGGCGCTGACACCCGCGCCGCTCGCCTCCTGCAGCGACGCCACCTACGCCGTCAGCCCGCGGCGACCGCTGCGGTCCGCTCGGGCGGCGGGCGCGACGTCTACTCACTCTGCAGCTCCGGGAAGGAGGAGAAGGTGGCGTCGCACTCGTCGCAGAAGTAGCCGCCCTCGGCGCCCCAGCGGCGTCGCTTCAGGCGTTTACGCGGCTTCCGCTCGATGATGGTGGTCACCTCGGATGTCTGCGGGCGGCAGGGGTCACAGGTCACGGCCAGGACCATCGTAGCCACTGCCTGGCCTCCCGCCGTCAAACGGCCGCACGCAAAACCATACGTCGATCTGGAATAACAGCTTGGTGGTTGGTTCGGGGTGGGCGAAACAAGCTATTCTTTATATGTTCCCTTGACCCCATGATCCTCTACATTGCAGGACCGCGCAGGTAACGCGGAATCAATGCTTGCTACAAAACAATGAAAAGGTGAACTTAATCGGTTCATGGACACCACTAACTAGTGTGGGTAGTAATATCATGTTTGTATTACGAGTACTTCTTTTTGAGAAATATTCGAATAGCTGACTATCCAAAGGATGACATGACCAAACCGTACGCATACAAGACAAGAAGTGAAAAGGCAACATACAAATTCTAAGAAATAGCGATGCAGATACATGCTGTGCGCGTGTACGGTACTTTGGCTTCAGGGGTCACCAAGCTATGGTAAGTGATGACTAGTCGCAAGAACACGGGCTGGATAATTCTCAATACGCTTAACACGCACCTGGGTGGCCGGTTAGATACCCTTCGCTCGGGTGGGGAGTCAATTTGACCCTCACCAATGAGATCTCAGGAACTGAGAGAGCTGGAGACACCAAATTTACAGGGCGTGTTGGCCTGTACCTGAACTCACTTAGGTCAAAGTTTGAGGTTCCTAGGTCATGACCCTCGGGTCAAATAAGGCCAAAAAAGTTTACCCTCCAGGTTGGTATCCCAGGTGCCCCAGAAACCTAGATACCTGTTCAAGCAACCAGCCACAGGCTCATTTAAGGTCAGTGACCTTGTTTAACCTTTGAAAAGTCATGGTGACCAATATCCTGCGGGGCTGCATTGAGTTTTACATTTGAATAAGCAACAAAGATCGCGCTAGGCAGTATGTTCCTAAAAATAAAATGTTGGCTGAGGTCATTTCAGGTCAGTGATCTATTCTGACCTTTCAGAAGTCCATGGAAGATGTACTATACGGCTCCTGCGATCAATAAATTCGGAAACCAGAAACTAACCCATGAAGCAAGCCCTTGAGAAATAAAACAGATTGGTTTTGACCATCGTCTGACCTTCAAAACTGGCCGTAGAACAATGTAATTTATTCATTCAACTGTCGTGTTGCTCAAGAAAATATCTCAAAGATGTATGACTTTGTCTAACACTCTGTTGTTGTATCAGATTGTACAATTCCCTCGAAATTGACGTTGTAGAATCCATGGCCTGACTTTGACCTGCCGTAGATCAGCCACCTTACAAGGTACATCTAAATTTTTAATACCAAACGATCCGCTATTCAGCCGTCTAAAGCTATGCAACACTTTAAACCTTTCTAGAAAGGGTTTCATTCTGAAACCATTCTAGAAACCCTTCGGGAGGGGGTCAATTTGACCCCCCTCCCGAAGCGCGTGTGCGAGTTAAATCTGAAAGTGCGGAAATTGGTGCGTGAGTCGTGTGGCTCCTCAAGCTGCACGGGCAGCGCGCATGTCATGCGTAATGATAAGCGCAAGTTTCGCATCTTTGACACCACACACAACTTGCTCAAGGGCTTCCGTGCTCCATGACTTCGCGCATTAAAGTCCATTCATCCACAAACTTGGAGAGGGCGTCACAGCCGAGACAGGTATTTAACTTGCATCCAAGAGTTTAAATTCACGATCTGAGTCCCGCTAAAAATAGTTGGCCTTCATTTTTGCACGAGGTACTGGTTAAATGACGCTATCCTTCAGCCATTGGTCATATCTCATAAAAACACTAGGAGCTCGAGCTCTTTCTACGTTATGTCAAGTATGAGTCAGAAATTCGAATGTTGACGTTGCTCGTCGAAAGATGGCACAAAAATCCGCACGAGGCCGGGGAAACTTATTTGCTGGAAGACGACTGCGGCAACTAGATCACCAACAGTTTTAAACTTCTGAGACCGTTCATCACGGCTGTCTCAGCTGCTGTATGCTTGCTTACATCTGATATTTCATAAGCGAGTGGTGCTAGTGCATATCTTTTAACAATCATTTCACTAAAAATAGCTTAGAGACATGGTCAAATATTTGAAACTGGCGACGGTATGGGCGATTATGGCATTACTACTTGCACCAGGACGTGCTGCCATCGACTATTGCGGTGGAGTGAAGTGTGACGAAGGGACTCACACCATGTGTAAGTTCGCCGACACGACACCGGGCCCCGAATGCAATAAGCTCGAAGGACAAGGCATGAACAAGAAACAGATTCAAGAGATGCTACACACGCATAACAGGTGGCGAGACTTCGTAGCCGCTGGGAGAGAAAAGCGAACGTCTGGCGGGCCATTGCCAACCGCCGCCAACATGGGCGTGCTGACCTGGGATGACGACATCGCCCAGGTCGCCCAGCGCTGGGCGCTGCAGTGTCATTTCGGACATGACAAATGTCGTAACATTCCGACCATGAGGGTGGGCCAGAACGTGGCGATGCGTGGCTCCAGCTTTAAGGGGCTGCAAAACCTCACCACTTTGGCATGGATGTGGTACAATGAGGAGGTGCATATGTTCAACGCCGCCACCATCAGCAGCTTTGTCTTCTCATCCAACACGGGTCACTTCTCTCAGTGGATTTGGGCTAATTCGTATAAGCTGGGGTGTGGCTACTCCGGGTACCAAGACGGCGGATTTCACGACCACTTCCTGGTCTGCAACTACGGCCCGGCAGGAAACGTTATGAGCACACCTGTGTACCAGCAGGGCAAGGTGTGCTCGGCCTGTCCGGAGGGTACCACCTGCGGGGGTGACGCGCGGTACCCGAACCTGTGCAGCGCCAAGGACGGCATCGTGCCGGAGTCGGCTGCTGGGCCCCTGACCGGCGGCAATCAGGATAATCCCATGATCATCGTCTCCCGAGCGGCCGCGCGTCCCGCCGCCATTCTCGGTCCGGTAGCCGCGCTCGGCTTCATCGTGGCCACCGTCGCATTGCGCACGATGTAAACGAGGCAGCCCATCAGAATAATGTAAATATGAGTCCCATATCTGGTCGTGCTCCTGGCTTCAAGGCATGTAACCCAGGTACATGGTACGTGAGATGGGAAACACGCCATGGTTGGTAAGAGCAAGCAACAACCCTTCGTATGACCGGCGTACGTTCATGTTTGATCGCAAATATAATGCATCCTGCCATCGGTTTACGCGTATTTACTAGGTTGACTATTTCCGGGCACCAGTGGTGCAGTAGGCAAGCAGTGCGTTCGGGAAACCGGAGGCATGTGGTTCGTTACCCCACGGTGCCCCCCACACACGCACGCACGCACGCACGCACGCACACACACACACACACACACACACACACACACACACACACACACACGCACACGCACACGCACACGCACACGCACACGCACACACACACACACACACACACACACACACACACACAAGCAAACGTCGCAACGTTGTCTTGAAAACCGCTCGCGGCAGGTACACGGCTCGGCGGCAGGTGCCATCAAATTGTGTTTAACTCAAACGTCACTACAGTGACGAAGTTGTGCTCCTTGCTTCACAATGACGTCATATGATAGTCTGTCCCTGGTTGTGTAATTGCCATACGATAACCCCGTGTCATGCAATGGTCAGGTTAGGTGAGCTGAGTGTAGCACTGCCAGGGAGGATCCTTTCTTGCAGGACATCCTCACATTTAGGTTAAGCAGAAGCAGCATCGTTCAGTTTTGCCACAACCACTTCACAATCAAACCCTTGAATAACACTCCATCCCATAACGCTCCGCCCGGATTTCTTTTGCGTGAGGTCTTACTGCTGAAATGGTTTAAACGCAGATTTCCCAAAAAATATATCGAACGCATCTCAAGCGGCCGCCCCCAGGGCACCACGGGCCCCGTGCCAGCGTGCACCAGCCCGCTCTCGAACGCATCTCAAGCGGCCGCCCCCAGCGCACCACGGGCCTCGCGTCAGCGTGCACCAGCCCGCTCTCGAACGCATCTCAAGCGGCCGCTCCCAGCGCACCACGGGCCCCGCGTCAGTGCACACCAGCCCGCTGTGCCGGTCCACCGCAACGTCCGGCGCGGAGGTCGGTCTGGAGCGGCGTGGGCGGAGCGCGGCCGCCGCCCGCCGCCAGCTCCCGAGGACGCCTCACCTGGATGTCGTCACTGAGCTGGACGCTGTAGGGCATGTGATCCAGCTCCACTAGCTGCTGGCCCGTGAAGCCCTCCTCCTGCTGCTCGTACAGGATGATGCTCTCGCCCAGCGAGTCGCTGAAGGCCACGTGACTGCCCTTGGGCAGACCGTCCGCCGAGTCCACTGCGCCAGGGGCGGCGGTCAGGCGTCATCCGCACACAGATGTGAGCCGTTGTCAGAACACGGACCCCGCACACCGATCACCGCCAGAAACGCCGAGTCGCGTCGCCGGTTTGACGGACAAATGACGAGACTGTGTGTGGCTGCTCGACAGATGTGCTATACTATGCCCTGGTGGACAGCTCTGTTATGCAGCCCTCCCACCCCTCCCCCCCCACCCCTCCTTTCTCTTAGGCAGTGGTTTGAGCAGAGCCAGCACGACCACCAGTGGCGTACACACTTTGAAGGCAGCGGACCGTGGTTTAGACAGCCACGGTCACACCAGACGACAGTTAACAGGCGGATGGCATTGTTGGAGTTCATTCGTACACTGATCTGAATAAGCTGACCTGCGAGGTAGTCATGTCTAGACCAGGATCGAATACAACTCTGCATGCATGATTCCCTTCCGATTTTAGGTGAATATTTTGAACATTCTTAATTTTTTTAGTACGTATACTTCGCATTAATTCGTAAAGCACAGCAGACCGATTATGTCGTCCTGTGCCATCCTGCCATTCACTCTGTTCATCGCGCCACACACTTCCTATTCGCAAAAACAGCTGTGCGCGGCCCACTGACCGACTTCGATGCTGTAGGTCTCGCCGGTGTCGACGCCAGCGGCGTCCAGCACCTGGCAGATTTGCGCCGGCGCCAGCTCGCCACCCTCCAGCAGGGGGTCGGGCGGTGGCGGCGGCGGCGCAGGCGGCGGCGCACCCTCCTGGCTACTCCGGCTGTGCACCTCGATCGGGAACGGCATTTTGTACTTAAGCTTCACCTGGCGGCCGCACCGGCGTCAGTGTCAGCGGTGCCGCGCTCGCGTGCCGCCCGGCCCGCCGACAGTGGCCGGGTCAGCCGGCGTCAGCGTCAGAAGTGTCGCGTTCGCGTGCCGCCCGGCCCGCCGGCAGCGGCCGGGTCAGCCGGCGTCAGCGTCAGCAGTGTCGCGCTCGCGTGCCGCCCGGCCCGCCGACAGCGGCCGGGTCAGCCGGCGTCAGCGTCGGTGGTGCCGCGCTCGCGTGCCGCTGAGACCGCGGCGAGCACCACCGATGCGACTGTACGCCGCCGACGCAACCACTGCTAGTGTCCTTAGGACGCCAGTAACATGATGTCATCACCAGAAGGACCACCACTACATAGACACGGCCACTATCTATCAGACCAGCATCGGCGCAGGCGCTACTGGCTGCCGCCGTCCGTCTGGCCTCAGTTAGCACGACCTCTGACAGTACAACCACTTGGTGGGATCAAAGTCGGCAGAACAATATGGCAAGACCAGCATCCAGCAGGTGAAGGGGTGCTTGAATGTGAACAATGCAACCAGGACAAAAAAGGGTCAAGCACCAGTTGGCTTTTGTGTGAACACTTCAACCATTTTGCAACCATTATGTATAAAATAACTCACATCAAATACCACTCACCTCATTCTCCAAGGCCATCAGCTTGATCTCACACTGGTCTATCTCATTGACGAGCTCAGCACACCCACTGCATATTTGGTAAGTGACACCTTCTTCATCTTTCCGAAATGATGATTGGATGATCTTACCTGTGTGCAAAGTCATTAGCTTTGTTCCACAATCACCACACAGCTCATGCCACTAATACACTGTGCATTATCCCTTCAGATCTTGGAATAACTGGGAAATTTCATCCACTGAGCATTCACCAGACAGAACAGCATGATGAGACACTCTTTGGTCCAACACACACAACTTTTCATCTTAAAAAGCATAACCAAATAATTTTAAACAGAAGCCCTCTGTGGACAGAGCAAAACTCAAAATATACTGAGTTATACAACCATCTCTCTTTAAGTGTATGGAAAAGGCATTCAGTTATATCAGGCTATTCAAATGCAGCTTCAACCTACAATCCAAAACTTCACTGAATGCATGCAATGAGTTCACTGAATGCCAACATTTAAAAAAAAAATGCACAGAAAGGAGAAGGCATGACACTTACCCAGCTTAACTGCCAGCAAAGTCTTGGAGAATGATGTTCTTGCTTCATGAATGTCTTGGGCATCTACTAATCCATGCTTACATATCATACAGACCTCCATGACAGTCTCAGATTTTATATCCACTTCAGTCATGTTTAATGCAGGCCTCTGGCTTTATCTTGAAAACGTCTTGCAACACAAAGCTGCAATAAGTGTTGTTGGATCAAAAGAGACTATTTTTGTCATTATTTTATGACAAATGAAATATCATGTAAAGCATCACCATGTCCAACATATGGACAGAAACAGCTAGCAGAAAATATTCCTTGCAGGTAAAATCTTAAAATAATCATAATCTTTTAAAATGCTCCAAATCACAGTCATCAATGATAATATACTTATCAAAACACAAATATGCTCATGTATGCATTAAGTAGCAGCAAACACATATGCTCATAAATCATAGGTATGTGTGTCATTCCACACAGCTTTCTATGGTATAATATATATATATATATATATATATATATATATATATATACCATAAAAATATATGCATATATGTATATATATACCATATAAATATATATTCCTATACAATTTAAGTGTTATTAGTAATCCCCATCAAATTATAGACTGGCCAACCCTGTCTACACTAGCCAACAGCTTTATCTCATACCACTCCTGTCACATTGCTTTAACCTGCATGTTTCACATACAGACATGTACAACTCAGCACACTCACCACACACTTTGCATATTTTGTTCCAATCCAGCATGGCATGCCAGGCAGTATCAACATTCAAGGAAAATGGTGGTAACTACAGAACTTACATCAAGGGCATGTTTCTGGCAGAATGATTTTCAGTATTTAGAGCTTGATAGTAAAACCATCCATGCTTCCCAGTTTACTTTCACAGGCACCAACATCTTGCAAACACTATACTTTTCTATGCAGCCCACCAGTCTACAATCCATGGCAGATTTGGATACATGAGAATGTATAGAGAATAGGATTTTAATGAGATCTTAATGAAGCTGAAGTGAAGTACAGCTTATAATCTTGGACATATTTTGAAAATTGGGTGACTACTATCAAAAAGGTTATGAAGACATCATGATGAGTTCTATGGCAAACAAAACCTGCAAGATCACAAAAATTGTTGCATGTAATGGTAAATAATTTAACAGGTAACAGTCTCACAAAACCTTTTCCAAATGGGGTAGTTTTCCATTTGGCTTTGGACAGGGCTCTGCCTGCTCCTATAATCTTTTTGGCGTGCCTGCCATGGTTTTATGTCCGGTCAGTCTAGAACATTGCTACCTTTCCAGCAAATTACGCCACCCGGGGCTACAAGACTGTCAATGAGTTATCACAGAGATCATCAATATTTCTATAAAAATGTCATAAAAATACATGATCATCTGAACCTGGAACATAGACCTGATCACAAAATGCACCAAACACAAAGCATGATCCCTTCTCTCTAATGCTAAGACTGACTTGAGTCAATCATCATAAGACCAAATGCTAACACTGACTGCATCCCTGACATCCATTTGGCTTCTTGCCACCACAAACAAGAAGCACAACAAATCTTTAAAAACAAGATTTGAAGGCACCCCATATGACACCTATATATTTTGCAGCCAGAGTACAAATAAAAAACTTGAAGCCCCGTAAGCACAGAATGCAGCTCCAGTACTCATTTATGTTGGAATCTCTATTCTGTGGTCATGTGGGTGCCTATATTTCATCCACTCTCTGAGAGATATCCAGCACCAGCAGATCCCACTAAACCTGCCCATATATGATGTCTCCTGCCAACAGAGACCCTACACAATCAACCTATGCACATACCTGCTATAAGCCCAAAATATCAATGCCACAGACTTACATACCCCACCCAACGCCACTCGTCGACCAACCTAAAACGAGCTGTGAATCGGCCTTGAAAGGAATACATTTAAATTTGAGACACTATTGGCGCATGGATGCCCTTTAAGAGCTTTCAGGGCCTACTAAAGTACTGATAAAATTCCGTAAATAGCACCGGTGCTAAATGCATCTAAGACTTTTCATCATGTGCATATTCAGCACCTTTTAATAGCATATCAAGAGCAAAGCTGTGGCTAAATACCCAAATCTTCGCAACTAACAGAAATAAAATTCATTTAAGACAATTGCGGGGAAAAGTGGTAGCCGTGGCAGCGCAAGTGGCCAAAGGACTAATTTTAGAGATAATTCTAAAACGCTCACTTTTTCTCAACTCTGGTGTTGGTCTCTGACATATTTCATGTGAAGGTACAGTATAGTCAAGGAAAATGCAACACATGCTTCCTGGCATAGTCCCAAGTTAGGCAGTTACATATCAATGAGTCATTGACGACGTCGGACAGTGTGTAAAACATGTTTGACCTTGTTTCTGTCACAATTCAGCGCTACTTAAGAAAGGGGAGTTTTTAGGTTGAAGCTTAACGCGTTAAGTAGTAAGTTTCATGCGAGCTTTTTCTTAATACGAATACACGCTCCAGAATACAATGTAATCTGTAGACATACAAAGCGCATGAGCGAAATTAGTTGTCGAAATGGCTAAAGAGATGAAACACATTAATGCCCCATTAAGGCTGGTTAATTTTCGTGTAAATATGAATAGGTAATATGAAGAGATAATTGTAATGCATGTTATGAAATACATAGATTTGAAAATTCATAGCAGAATAACAATCTAAAACCTACTAAGGCTTCGTGATATCATGCATTTTCTCTATCACCTTCCCTTCTGCTAGCTTCCTGTCACAAACAAACGGAACGGCGGAAGGCGCTGGGCGATCGCGGGCTGGGTTCGGTACGAGGGACTTGCGACTGTGTTTTCTGAATTCAGCACTTATTGGCGCCTTCCTGGCAAGACTATTGCTCTTCAGATTGGTATGCTTGGTTTAACGGAAGAATTTGCTTCCAGGCCAATGAAATCGAGGCTGATTCGGACAGATTGAAGTTTCGACGCGTAGGATCGAGCAGGTTTGTTGTGCAGTAGCATGAGCATCTATTTGCCATTAAGCGAGTATGTGGTGGGGTGTTATTTGGCCGAGCGTAAATTTGGTGTGTGTTGTAGATGTTATGCTTTGTCACCACTCGTTTTACAGGAGTATCCAAGAGTTTTCAAATGAAGAAGGGCCCCAGATTTTAGTCACGGTCACAAACGCCTTGAACGGATTCATGTTCTTCTGTGGGGTTGTCTTTGACTACATCAAAATAATGAAAACACTGCATGTATCATGAACCCATGATCCAGTACTTCAGTTTTCAATGGTACTTTTGATGGAGCAGAAAGGAATCATCTACAACTTAATACATGCAACAAAGGAATTTGTGCCAGGTCTGCAGCCCATATAGTAGAGTGCACAGTATCTGACCATGAAGATTGCAGGCTGCTGGCTCACATGGCAGGGACTAGAACAGTGCTTGCTTTTTATTAAATTAAGCTGGCCCAGACTAAAAATACCCTCTATGTTGAATACACCTGGTGTTTGGTGCAGTCCGACCACCAATTGCAATGCTAAAAGATATATTTTTCTAAAAATTATGATGGTACTTGGCATGGTACATTTGTTACAATGTAACTTGAGTAGAAATATTTAAACATTTTTCAATAAAACAATATCTGAAAATTTACTGTAATTTACCCTGGCCTGAGTACGGTTGATTAACGCAGCGGGTGCACTGTTTCAAATTCATGTAAACATCCAGCACAATGGGTGGATTTTTCGCTAGTTGGTGCAGGCCTATTGGAAAGAAGCTCTTTGCCCTTTTACAAATTGAAAATAAAATTTTTGAGATGTATTTCAAAAATCAAAATTCAACAAACATTTGATTTTGAAAAGCTGTTCATGGCTATCCACAGATATGGTATCACAATGCTGTGAGTAAGAATATTGATACAACAGCAATATATAGTGGGCTGGATGCATGGCTAAGTGCTATTAAAGGCCTATCTTGATGCTAAAGTTTTGCAGAATTATCTGATAAGATAGAGATCCTGGGAAGAAGATAAACCCTCCATCTTTGCCACCTCTTTGGCTTAGAAGAAAGATGATGCATTTGAATTTTTGTGGCACTGGGTACAGTCCTGGAGCAGGTGCATCTTTGGAAGGACTGAAATGGAAAGGTCAGCTGGCAACTGGCCAGTGAGGGTCAACCCAGGCCCAGGAAGGCAGGCCATGTTTCACCATTATGTGGCATGTAAGATTTGCTGCATTCCTGTCTGGTGAAAGGATAGAGATAAAATTATTGAACAGAATGGCATGACTTGGGTGGTGGGTTAAAGGTACACAGAACAAACTGTGCTCAGCAGGCACTCTGAATGTGAAGTTACCCATGCAAACCATTCATAATAAATTTATTTAAAAAACCCATATTCAAAGTGCATGCTACAATTTCTGCAGTTGTGTAAAACAAAATTGGTAAGGCCAGTCCCCTTTATTTGGCTTGCCAGTGTTGGATAGCAAATAAATGGCTATAAAGTCAGGTCTATACAAGACTGTGTTGTTCATGATAATGCCACTGAGATTGTCTGGCTAGAGAAGCAGATAAAAGAGCAATCTTTGCCTGGCATCGGCTGTAGCTTCAAAGGCATTCATGCAAATTATTCTCAGCTCTTTAATATTTATTTTTTGCTTGCAGTCCAACATTTGTTACTTCTATAATCATCTTTGAATCTGCCTTTATAAGTCTTACTGCAGCTTATGAAGTGTGCTTAATATTTGCTTTCTACTGTAGTTTGTTTTGGCTTTTATTTGTTGATCTACATATTCCAGTATGTGTTAGAAGTTGTACTTGTTTTATTACAGTTTGCTGGCTTCATGGTATGAAAACTCAAACTTGACTCATTTCTGATTGTAAGATCATTAGATCTGTGCTAACACAGGTAAATACTGTCCCTGTCTGTACTGAAATAGCTACTTGTCATTTACATATAGTTTTGAGCCATGCTTATAGGCAATGCCACTAGTAATTGAATCATTCATAAATCCCTTCTGATTTTGGTTTATTTGTTTTAGGCAGTTTGAAGGCAGAACTGAATGTTTTGCACAGTTCATCTTATCTCTGGGCAGTATATTTGTCTCTCCTTTATCTTTCCCATGTGCCCTCAAATTTGTGTTATGATGCTGATGGCTGCTGTCATGCTACTTAATGCAGGTGGGATTGTTCACGATCTCACTACTTTTCAGCATTGAAATGATATGCATTTCTAAGAAGTAAGTGAAATGCAGTAGCGCTGTCTTGGCACCTATGCCTGAAGTAATGCCCCAAGCATCTTTTAAATGTGCTGACATTCCAGGGCATGTAGGCATGTCCATGCTGCATGTGTCACTTATAATTTCTTTCTTCTTTTCTTACATTCACAAGTGTGGTTTTAATGCACTCTGCAAAGTTCTGCTTTCCATGTATTGTGCACACTTAATTTGTCACTGTGGCTGTCATCAGAATTTGGATTGGTATTTGCCCATGCTTGTATGAAAATGGCACCATTGTCTGTTTTTGTTTGCAGAATTTCTAGAACATTTGCTTTTTCAGTTAAACAGCCCACCATGGTTCTGAGGTTGGGCCAGAAATCATCATTAGACCTGTTATGTGAGGTAGCACTGGCACCTGACGATGCGGTTGTCTCGGAACTGGTCGCCCGTGATGCCCGCAATTCGAGTGAAAAGGTAGGTGCATGCTTCTCCCATGTGCCTACTGAGCCTGTGCCCAGAGGGCTAGGCTGTTGATATATGTTGAATGTATGTTGTGCACTCATCTTATCGTAGATCTTGTGTGTTTTGATGCTCATTACAGATGCTTCTGTTCATCATGTGTGCAGGGAGATTTATTTTCAGTACAGTCAAGCTGCTAATGTCCATACAATGTCTGTCTATGTGTGTTTGTGCAATGCACATGACCAAAATCTCAGAACAGAATGAATCTGATCACTGCCTGGTCATCTATCAAATGGTCCAGGTTTTTTCCCAAAATTGGGGCTGCACAAACATAGGCATTGGTAAACATTTGCTGGTCTGTGTGAGGTATTGCTACACAGACTAGTGCATTTTTAGTAGCATTTTGTTGATTCATGTTTACAGATTTCGAAGAAGGCTGCAGGTGGTGTGCTGGACCTGGATGAGATACTGAAACTCAGCAGCAAGCAGCTGGTCAAACATTTCACTCGGTTCGAGTCGAACGAGCTGCGCCGCGTTTTTAAGTACACCTGCTGCCTGGCTCCGTCGATTTGCCGATATGAAAGCACCAGCTTTGGCAATGAATCGAAGTCATTGCGAGCAATTAAGCAACATTTGCAAAGCCATCTGAAGCAGCTCAGTTCAGAAGCAAGTAAGTGTGGGGATTGCCTCTGGTACTCATTTCATATGCTGGTGGTGGTGGCATTGGTGAAGGAAGCACTTACCGAAGCTGCTTAAAGGCTGGGAAGAAGCAGGTGGATGGACATGCCACCTTAAAAGCATTTTACATCAAACTGGCAAAAGGGCAGTTAGAAAGTAAGGACAGTGGAAAGGGGGAGGTGCCCTGCCCCATCCCACCTTTCCTACATGGACTTTACATATGGTGCCCTGGAAAATCATTTTTGTGTTAAGGATAAAAGTTAGTATCACATCTTCTATTTTGATTCATTTTCAAGATATCAGGAAGTGCCATTATAATTATTTGTTTAGTCTGCATCCTGTGAAGTACCATTTGGCATCCCATGGGAAGCCAGTACCATAGATTTTATTTCCATAATGCAATGCTTTACTCCATAGTGCAACAGTCTGTCTTGATAGCTCGGTTGGTTGGAGTGCCTGCTTTTTGGCCCACCCTCCTTGGTGGGTGGGTTTGAGTCGCTTTAGTCGCTTGCCATTTGCCCTTGGCTGAGATGGCTTGCGGCCAGTGGTAGCGGGCACGGCACTTATCAAAGGTCAGATAACGTCAGAAGGCAGGGCAGACCGTGCCAAGCATTTTGCCACCTAACTTTTTCATTGATCTGAATTTTACGATCAGGTTGTGGGGGCCAGAGGTCACGCAGCAAGCGATGCTTAGTGCGGGCTCTGATTCCTGAAATCCATTCATTCAGAAGGTTTGGACGAAATCTGGAACAAAAGTTGAATTTAAATCGCATTTTTAGTAAAGGCTATTCATGTCTTGGAGATTTGGGACGATGAGGCACAATAGTTCGTTTTTATTGATGAAAAAACTATAAATCGACAGCTCAATACCGAAAGTGCCACACACCGATGGCTAATTGCTTAAAGCCGCGGAGTGGTGGTCGGCATTCCCAGCCTGCGGCATGCATTTGTAGGTGATATTGCCTGGCCACCACAGTGTCGGAGCACGATTGACACATCCGTGTTAATGATTGGCTTAGTGGATTGTTTTCGTAAATCAATCCTAGCTCAAATACTGCAGCTTTCAAACTGATAATTATTCGAGGTTCGCTCAACGCTTTCGGAAGCGTGCATCATGAGCGATTGGAAGCACCTCTTCTGCGTTGTCTGCATCCTTGAAGCCATGCATGCATAATGTGGTTTGCAACTGGACCTGCAATGGCTGCATTCGTGTGATTGCAGCACCCAGACTCGCCTCTCGCGAGGTCACCCGAAACCAGTCACCTCCGGCCCCGGATCAATCCTCTATCCAAAGATCACAGTCCTGATGCCAGTGCCCCGTCGGAGGACGCCGCGCCTGTCTGTTGACGTCCCATAGGACGTTGTGTGGTCGCGCTGTCCTGAGAATCGTGAGTGCTAATGTTGGTGGAGGGCATAGAGATTGCAGTTTTTGTGGAAGTGACAGCAGCACTTTTACCTATGCCATACCTTATAATATTTGTATGTTTGGTGATAACGTCATAACATATGTGTGTATGTTTGCATACTTTTGTTGTTGAAATGAACCATTTGATTTAATTGTCAGGGTGCTGGATGCCATCATCTTTTATGTGTTTGTGTCAATTGTGTGTGTTTGGCTCTGTTACAAAGTTTGTTTTTTTTTTTGTCTCATCTTGAAGCTAATGCCCACTTTGTGTGTTTTCAGCTGGCCGCATCAAGTTCACAGCGGAGACGATTGTGCCGCTGCCTCGGCGGACCACAGATATCCGCATCGGAAAAAAATACTACGCGAGAGCTAACGGAAAGTCGCCTTCTGCGGCCGGCGGCGCGAGCGGAGCCCAAAAGCAGCCGGTGGAGCCCAGCCCCAGCGTCCCTCAGGGCGCTCCACCACAGCTGCCAAGGCGTCTGAGCCGTCCCAGCGGCCCGAGCCAGCCGCAGGTCGCCTCCGCCGACTCGCCGTCGGCAGAGGAAGCGCCCTCTCCCCGGCGGCGGCGGCGGCCCGACACGCCGCACCAGCTGCGCGAGCACGACTACGCGTGCAGTGCCGGCTCTACGGCGGTGGCGGCGCGCGCAGCCGGCGGGACGACGTCAGCGGCGGCCGCGCCGCTGCCCGCCCTGCTGGGGGAGGAGGGCGAGCCGCGCTGCGCCGCCGACGCCGCGCTCTGGGGCCTGATGGAGCGCGAGCTGGCCGGGCCGGCCGGCGCCAGCGTGCCGCCGGTGGGCGCCGAGCAGGTGGTTCGCGGCCCGGCGGCGGCTGTCGTCCACTCGGCCGACCTGCCGGTCATCATGCACGCCGGAACGGCCACAGTCAGCGGACTGCGCCGATACACGCGCGTCGTCGAGCGCGACGAGTACAAGCAGCAGCGTAAGCCCAAGGGCCTGGCCAAGTTCATCAGCCAATCGGAGGCGGACAAGGAGAAGGCGCGCCAGGCGCTCAGCGAGATGCGGCTCAAACCCAGCATGTGCAACAACTACGTGTGCCGCATCTGCTACCCGCCGCAGCGGTTTACGGCGCTCTCCTCGCTCCAGTCGCACTACAAGAGCCACCTGGGTAAGGGGCCGTAGCGGCCGCCGAACCGCGAGTATGCTCATTCCGTGTGGTATCGAGACCCCGCCTGCTGGTCGGTTCAGCACCCGTTGCCTGTGTGGATATGTCACCGGGAATAACTGCTCGTGGTAATTGATTACACGCGGCATCAGCAGATATCTACCTGGTGGGAACGGATCACCGATGCCCTCAGCCGCGTGCAACGATAAGACGATGCCGCTCGTGTGTCATCGTTGTTGATGCGTAACATGTGTGAAGCGTATATGGCTCTCCGACATACTTGAGTGCTATCAAAGCATGTTGGTTCAGGGTAAAGTGGCCCACCTGCGCGACCGAGCTGCTAGGTTGAATGTCCATGTTGCACTAGTCGGCGCTAGAGACCCTTGCGGACAGTCGCGTTGTGTTCTATGAAAAACAGCTTGTGATAAACGTTCGCGGCCTGACCGTCGGCATTTACACTCACGATGCGTACTGACACCTGGATAGCCTTGCGTCTCTCCGCGTTACAGGGGTATCTCGGGTCTCTCCGCGTCGCAGGAATAACCTCGCGTCTCCCTGCGTCACAGGTATCAAAGAGTTCACGTGCGATCTGTGCCAGAAGTCGTTCACGAGGAAGATGTCGCTGGACTACCACATGCTGATCCACGCGCACAAGACGCGGTTTCGCTGCGACAGCTGCGGCCACGAGTTCCGACACAAGTCGCACTTCACAGAGCACCTGCGGCGCCACACCGGCGAGACGCCGTACGTCTGCTCCGAGTGCGGACAGGGGTAAGTCGCGCCGGCAACGGCCGCTGCGCCTTGTTGGCTGGCTAGGCTGCCCGTCCATTGCGCCATTATCTTAATCTCAATGTTTTAGAGATCGGGCGTATCGAACAGTTTTTTGGGGGAAAGGGGGAGGGCGTGGGAAATGGTGCCAGACTTATTTCATTTGCTTTCTGTTTCAAAATTTCCATTAACGTTTTAACAATTTTATGAGGGTTTGACGGTTTTGACATTTTGTGTCAAATGTCAAATTTGTAGAAGTTTTGTCAAAGGGTTGTCAAATACGATATCAAAGTTCTGATATTTTGACATTTTTCCCCGTTAAACGTAGCCGTAAGGGAAGCTCCTGTTTTATACATATAGATTCCCACAGCCTGTCTCAAATGGAATATATTGCACCTTAACTTGGTCAAGCTCGCTATGAGGTCAACGTTGCATCTTTTGGGGTTTGATGGGCCGAAAAGCTTGCTGTGCCGATAAGTGTGTGCTCGTTCCAGTAAAAATGAAATTAGGAAACTTCTTTGGTTGTCTTTCAATAACTCTTGCAGACAGCGGTGTCTTTGTGGGTGACTGAACCTGAAAAGACTATTAAAAAGGCTGAATGGTAAATCCTGCTCTGTCTTAGCCCAGCTATGCATGAACGTTTCATGCATTGCTTTATTTGTATTGGGCCCGGAGAAAGCCCCTCCCCCCCCCCCCGTCCTCCTTTGTTTCGAATTCAGTGCGACTGTGAATGGGAAGGCTGGTTTGTTTCGCCTGTCCGAAGTAAAAAGTCTTAATGTGTTGCTTCCAACATGTTCCATTGTCTTGTTCGTTGCTTACAAATGGAACAAGTTTGGTTGCAAGAATGATTTTATATTATTTTCGCTCGTTCCAGCTTTAAAGCCAAGAACTCGTACCGGCGTCACCTGGAGTCGAAGCACGGACAGCGGCTGACGCAGACGGGCAACATCGTCATCCTCTCGGATGACGAGCACCGCAAGCTGTTGGAGCGCTCGCACCACGAGGAGCGCTCCAGAAAGCGCAGGTCAGTCCTGGCGTAGGGACACGCCACGGCCTGCCGAGGCGGGCTCCGGCGACGGCTGGCCACCCGACGACGTTGTCCATCTGTTGCCTTCTTTCCGACATTTTGGTTATTTTAGACGTATCGTTGCGTATTTTTAATAACGTTTTGATTGTTTGAAGCATACAGTTGTCCATGATTTCAGAACTATGAATTGCATATGTAGCATTTATAAGACTTGCTTGGATTACTTGAAAAAATGTTCGCAATTTGCTTAGATACCATTCGTGTAGGTTTTTCCACAGAGTTTCGATTGTTTCAATGTGTCATCACGAAGCTGTTTTAGACGTTACTTCGTTTTTCTTTTTAGGAATGGGTATGTGGGCGTTGTTGTCATGTACAGGCCATGTTCATGTTTTTCTTTTGTTCTGAATAGAGCCTTGGCAATGCACCCTTAGGCTTAACCAGGAATGTACCACAATTTACTAAACAGAAGGCTACGACTTTTCGAAGGCATCTTTGGCATCGACACGCTTCGATCACGTATTTAAAAAATTCATTTTGGGCGTAGTCTGGAGCTGTGGCTTGGTGCCGGGTGCGTGGCGACAGCGCCACTGACACCGCCCACCGCGCCGCAGACTGCTGGCCGGCTCGCCGGGGCCGCAGAGCCCCAGCAAGACGGGCTTCTCGGTGGTGGACGTGGTGGTGCGCGATGCCACCGGTCAGGTGGAGTACATGTGCAACGTGGACGGCGGCGGCGGCGGCGGCGGCGGCGGCGGTGGCCAGCCGGCCGGCTCGCCACCGCCGCCGCTGCGACCGCCCTCGGACGTGCTGCAGCAGGTGGTGGAAGCCACCGTCACCTCGCCGCCGCCGCCGCCGCCGCCATCGCCGCCGCCGGCCCCGGTAGCCGGCTCGCTGCAGCCGCCCCCACGGGTCAACCTCACCAGTTCCATCGGTAACTATGACGTCTACTACTCGTTCGGTAACGTCGCCAGCTCGCTGTCGGTTTCGTAGGCGCGGGCGAGGCTGGATCCGGCATGTCGCCGTGCTGCCTGGAGCGGGCGGCGGTGGCGGTGGGTTAGCCAGGCACGAAGATCCCGCGGTATGCGGTCCGAGGCTACGTCCAGGGCTGCGTCCCTGAGGCGATCGGCGACCGAAGGGCGCGCTGCATTTGATCGAAACTGGCCGACTGCGCTGCGCGCTGGAGGCTGTTCTGGCACGAATGCTACTTAATGTCACGCAAGAGACTGGGAACTGGATGACGAATGTGAGGAAAGACAATGTATTTAGACGCTGTCGTGAAAGGGTTGGGCGTACTTCCGTGTCTTATTGCATTTTAGGAGTGTCGCAGCTTTTTGCTGGACATGTGTATCAAATAGTGGCCTGCTCTTTTTTGCTGTTTTTGGACCAAGAAGTTTCTTGACTTCATATGCTGTATCGACACGTCGGTATAGCTGTACATGAGTGTGCCGTAGTTTGTCCGTTGGCTTGACGGTGTTGAATGTTAAACAGGCACAAGCGCCTTGACTAACGTTGCGGGGGAGGGGGCTTTATATAGAGCACTACTAGGAGTGTCAGTTGTCGAAAACTACCTCGGTGACGAAAAAAAAAAAATAGAAGTTGTTTCTCACTCGCTGGTCTTCTACATTATTTGGCCGTTTTTCATGATTTGGCGTTTTTGGTACTTGTGAATACTGATGTTTTTGGTACTTGTGTGAATCGGGAGCATGGTATCGCGGGCTCCTATTGGCATGTGTTACGTCACGAATCACGCTGCGTAATGGCGGCAACGGCGTTACGCAGCGTCTCAAGCCAGGGGTGTTCGAGGGCATTGCAGGTGCGTCGCACGTTCAAGGAGCGCTCCAAACCGAGAAATGGACGTTCCGCGAAATGCAGGCAGTGCGTTACTCATGCGTCACGCGTGCTCTGAAATTCGCCTGGCCATTGTGACGAACGCTTGACATTCCATCTGTACAGGCTGTCTTGTGTACAAGTGCGCGAAGTGTGAGACATCAACTGTTTTGCTCAAATGTTAGCAGATGGATGGGTTCGGATGGAGTCGCCAGACAGCCGTGTCTTGTTTCCCGTCGCGTTTTCCGTGCCTTGCGATGCCTTGTACAGTTGCATTACGAATTGTGGAGCGCCAACATAGCATGGCTGTGGAATCGTGCCTAGTGCCTCGTGCCGAACGCGGGCGTCGTCATTTGGATGGCCCTGCGCCACTGTCGTGTCTCTTCATGCCTTCCGCGACAGATGCCCCAGGTGCATCGTAGTGCGACGATGCGTTCCAGTCGCTAGCCTGGCGCCGTGACTTCGACAGTGTGACGTCACTCATCCGTTGTGTGTTAACGCTCGCAGGAGACAAATGTGGTGTGTGCTCGGCGCAGTGGCACTGTGCGACGGCGTCAGAAACCTCATTGTCAACGAAGCTTTGGTTGGTTGTTTTTCATGTGTCAATATATCAAGGTGACGTACTCGTGGCTTGTGATGTGTTCGGTGTAAGCGATAGGCAGCTGGAGGTGTACGAAATCTACGAACCTTTCAGTCCATACGTGACGTGCAGGCAGCGAGCCATGCATGCTGGACGGCAGCGAGCCGTCCCAGCGGGCAGTCTTCCAAATGCCTCGCGACATATTCCACACCGTAAACCTGTTCGATGGCGCGGCCGGCGGCTAGATGATGCACGGTCCCCGGACCTGCGGCATTTACCGCCACCCGACCAGTGCTCAGACGAGAGAGAAAAGTCGGGGCGGCGCGAGGAAGGTGGACGAGAACTTGGCACGTAGTGCTTTGAGGCGGTAATCGGTGGGGCTATCAGGGAAGTCAGGTAGGCAAAATGCTGGAGGCGCTATCTCAAAACAGCTTGCGATGTTGATGGACCAGTGAGGTCAGGTACGCGGCAGAGGGGGGAGGCGCGGGGGTCGTGTTTCCACACCAGTGAATTGACACCAAATGCTGGACGATTTGCAGGAATTCAGTCCAAATCCGCAGCCTTGTGGAGAAACTTAACGTTGTGGACCCTCCCTCCGTCCCGAAGAAAATTCCGCATACTTGCATGAGCGAGATCAGGAGATAGCGGTCTCGGCATGCTTCCGCGCTTGTAAGTACGAAGGGAAAGTAACATCTTTTTTATCCAGTGAGCACGCATGGCTGCCAAATCCTTCACCGCCTGTACGGAATCCGATGGATGCCTTGCGCCGTGTTCGCCGTCAGACGGTAGCGACGCGTGGACGGTGATGTCTCTGCGGTTTCTGCGCGGCTTCGGTTGCGGATACGTAATTACTAGTTAGTACATATACGGTAAGTAAAATGCGGCGCAGGTGCGTAGCGGTTGTTCTGAAATATTCCCGAAGTTGATGTCCTGAGACGAGGGTCTCTGAGGATCAGTGTTGGAAAGTCGAAAAGTGTTCCTGGTAGCGGAGTACAAATTTTCTATAGTTGAGCGCGGAAAAATATCCAAGTGCCGTGGGCCAGTACGGTTTTATTTAGCTTATCTTTGAGACATAAGCGAAACTTTTCATGCACAGCACTTCATGTAGGCACACTAGTTGAAAGGAAACATCAGTATTGAACATGACTGAAACAAGACGGTCTCAGACTCTGTACGATGAAGCACAGGTGCGTATATATGGGTTTGCAATTTATGAAAGGCTGTGCATATTCACCCTCCAAAAGGGTGGGTGGCTATGCACCTGGCTTATACACCTTCCAAAATGAAGGATGGCTGCACACTGGGCTTAATCACCTTCCAACATGGGGGGTGGCTATGATACACACAGCCAGAGAAAAAGGGTACACAAAAATAGAAATGAATCATGACAGATGGCTATCTACTTATTCTCTACCATGATCATGCTACTCACTGCTGCACCAGCTAACCAGTTTTAAAAATGGCTAAACATTTATGCCCTCCACCTCCTAGATAACACACAAGGCTTGTCCCAGCAGAATAATAGAGACAGGCACCACTCAACCAAACCAAACCAGCACAAATACAATGCCTATCAGACCCATCCAGGCTGGCCAAAAGGGACTGGAGTCAGTCACTCCACCAACTCCAGCAAATGAATAGAATAGATGTGTGGGTTTTGATGCCCTTTAACCTGAATCATTGCAAAATATGATAATTTATGTTGCTGATGGTTGTCCCAATGTGGTGATGATCCACTGATGTTTTTGTCCCACTAAACCCTTCTCCTTAACTTGCTAGGCCAAAGTTATGGGCTCGTGTTCCTCTGGTGTCCTGGCGTCTGCCAGTGTGAGGTGGCTGTCTCCCAGCAGTTTTTGTTGATTTATTTATGTAATATTTATATATGTATATATAGGTTATTTATAGCAATGTATTTTGACTTAAAAGTATATTCTTGTAAAGCCTGAAATACTGGCTCTAATTTCACATCCTTAAGTGACAAATTTGATTTGATTTAAATCCTCAGCTGCCATAACATTTTTGTACTCTGATACCAGAAAGTGGCCAAAAATCCAACCACAGAGCAGTTCTGGATGAGTACTTTAAGCCCTTCATCATAATTGTGATGCCAATCTCCATACAGCCTCCATCCAAGAGAATCAGGAGTTAGTGCCAGCAGCATTAAGTGGCAGGCAGGTATCAGCTTCCATAGTGATAAAGTGAAAATGTTTGGTGATTTTCAACATATACATCACTTACAACAAAAACAAATTGGTTTTGTAAATCTGTGCTGGTCATGGAAATTTTCCAGCTTCATCTGTGATGCTAAGCAGTTGGCTAAGGTGATGATCAGTGATCAGATCTGGTGATGCTAAGCAGTTGGCTGTGATGCTGAGCACTTAATGTGGAATATCTCAATATGTCTTGCATGTCAGTTGTAAGCAAGATAACCAAACCTAGCACAGGTTCTTTGGAACCATGCTGCTGTGGTAGGGAATAAGGAAGCTCTACCCTCTTTGTCATTTCTAAAGAGGTATGCCTGTTTTCAGTTGAGCAAGGCTTGAGAATTCCACAAACATTACCAAGATGACATCCACTGAGCAGCTCGGCACAGCCCTGCAGGAAGAGTTGGACAGGGCAAAGACAAATCTTAAGGGAGTGCATGAGACCTTGCAAAAATTTCTGGGCAGAGACCCAACAGAACCAAGGTAAAAATGTTAATTTTTCATATTGATCAATCAGCTTGTAAGGCTGGCATTGTTTAAAGAATGCCTCCCATTGCTGGTGTTATGTTTTTAGGGTTGGTTGAACATAATCTATTTCTCTCAGCTGTATGTCTGCTTTGGTCAGTTTGATGTTTTTCATAAACAGAATATTGTACTGATATTAAATGGCCATTTATAGCTTGTCAACAACCATGCACCAGCATTTGTACCACTGGAGCTGTGTCGGTGGATTTGCGATGTAGTGGTTGGCCGCGCGTGCGAGACTGCAGCGGACACCTGCCGTGTCGCGTCCCAGGCCGATCCGACGGAGAATCTCGGCGCCCGGGACCCGGCCGGCCGATGAGAGCAGTGGCAGGCTGTTCGCCGAGGGCCGCGGCGAGCCTCGTCGGCCGGCCGTATCCGGACTCCCGCGGCGAGCCGGGCGGTAGACCGCTGCCGGACGGCCGCGGCGAGCTCAGAGGCCGGCACTTCCCGGAGGGTCGCGGCGAGTTTGGCGGGAGGCCGTTCACAGACGGCCGCGGCGATTTTGGTGGCAGGCCTTTCTCGGATGGCCGCGGGTGAGTGCTGGCCGAGTTTTGGGCTTGTGAAAGTACCCAGCTGGACACCACTGTCACTGCTCAATGAACGGCAAAAACTTGAACTGTCTTTGTTCCTGGGTTACTCAAGTAATCCTGTGGTACTTCACCTAACTTTTACTCACTTGTAAATCTACGATCAGTGTAGCATGCAGCTACATAGAGCTGATGTAATTGTCTAATGGTGCTGAGTGTGATTTCAGCCGTCGCCGGGACAGATTTGATGGAGATCCTCCCAGAGGGGATGAGATAGGACCTCCAGCTAAACGGCGCATTACAGAGGAAGCCAATGGCAGGTGAGTACAGCAGACTCAGGCCCTCACAGGGTCTTGTGAAGACCGGGCATTCTGGCTTGTAAGTTTTAGCGATGTTAGAGCACTTGTTTTATTGTTTTGATCGTTTGTGAAGCCGGTAGCTAGTTTCTGTCCTCCCCACCAGTCATCAAAGTTTTACTCACTTGTAAATCTGATCGGGCCGCCGCCGTAAGCGGTGGTACTGCTCAGCTGATCACGCTCACGTACCCTCAGGATCGGCATCAAGGTCATCGGGCCCCGACTGAAGAGGGCAAGTGTCAGTGATGAGGAGCCGGAGCCCAGGGTGAGTCCAGGTCGCGGCTGGACCGGCCAGTGGGCGCCTGCCAACAGTATGCGAACATGGAAAGGCGTCGAAATAAACGTTAACTCGTGTTATTTCCTACTATAAAATTGTTTCGCGCGGGTTGGTTCTGGCCAGGCAGAGAACCTTAACCGCAGTTCATTCCAAAGTCTTGGAGAATTGATGATTTGTCTCGCAAGAGCCAAATATTACATCATTCGACATGGCAGCATGACAATTTACTGCCATCAACAACTCACACCGACGACGGACATACTGGCAACAATGTCACGAGGGGCTCGGGCCGGCCGGCTGCGTTTGGTGCGATCTGGCGTCGGTGGCCGTGGTCAGTCAGCTTGCCGCCCCGCCTGTGTGGCGGCTCCCGCCTCGCCGCGCCCGGACGTGCCCCTCCCCGCCGGCTGTCCGCGGGCCGGCCCGTGCTGACAGTGTGCCGTGGCCCGGCAGCCGTCCGTGCCATCGCACGTGATCCCCGGGCCACGACCGGCCGGCGCGCGCGAGCCGCCCGACCCGGCCGACGACGGCCGCTCCCGCCAGGCGGCGCTGCAGGAGCGCAAGTCCGACAAGGAGAACATCGGCAGGTGAGAGTCGCCGCACGCCTCTGCTCAGCTGAGGCTGCTCCTGTCACCGATCAGGGCAGCTGGAGCGCCGCTGCAGTACGGGCCGGCTGGGGGCTGGGTACTGGTTCAGCTGGTGGATGGGGTGCTGCTGCAGTACGGGCCGGCTGGGGCTGGATACTGGTTCAGATGGTGGCTGGAGTGCCGCTGCAGTACGGGTCAGGAAGGAGCTCCGGTGCCGCACTGCTGGGCCAGGTGGCACGTGGGGCTCATTTGTCGTGCAATCAATTGATTTAACAAGTGGGCCATATCATCAATGAAAATCTGGAAGCGCGGTACCCTAAGTCCAGCATATTATTTTTTGCGTTACCCCAATGCATTTGTAGTCAAGAAAAGGTGAGCACAAGGTTTTGTACGGTTTCAGGACGCAAAATTTCAAATTTCATGGTAGGTAAAAGTATTTCTATGTCCCAGAACTGCCTCGAGGCAGTTATCAGAAATATGAAACAGGTGGCCTGCATCCGTAATGGAAAAGCGATGAACACTGGTACTGTGTGAAAGCGGATGGAGGAACTGTGTTAAGGGGATTCGAATCGAAACTAAAAATCAATCAAACTGACAGCCATATCAGGAAACCGACGTTAAACTCTGCACAATATCCGTTTTAAAGCCTGTAGCGCCTGCTGTCTGTTGGCGCTGGCGCCGGGTGACGCCGCCGTTGGCCGGAGTATGACACGGCCGCCGTTGGCCGAGTGTGACACGGCCGCCGTTGGCCGGGTGTGACGCGGCCGCCGTTGGCCGGGTGTGACGCGGCCGCCGTTGGCCGGGTGTGACGCGGCCGCCGTTGGCTGGGTGTGACGCGGCCGCCGTTGGCTGGGTGTGACGCGGCCGCCGTTGGCCGGAGTATGACACGGCCGCCGTTGGCCGGAGTGTGACACGGCCGCCGTTGGCCGGGTGTGACACGGCCGCCGTTGGCCGGGTGTGACACGGCCGCCGTTGGCTGGGTGTGACGCGGCCGCCGTTGGCCGGGTGTGACGCGGCCGCCGTTGGCTGGGTGTGACGCGGCCGCCGTTGGCTGGGTGTGACACGGCCGCCGTTGGCTGGGTGTGACACGGCCGCCGTTGGCCGGGTGTGACACGGCCGCCGTTGGCCGGGTGTGACACGGCCGCCGTTGGCCGGGTGTGACGCGGCCGCCGTTGGCTGGGTGTGACGCGGCCGCCGTTGGCCGGAGTATGACACGGCCGCCGGACCCGGCTGTGTCCCCAGGAGCCGGCGCATGTTCGGCGCCCTGCTCGGCACACTGCAGCGCTTCCGACGCGACGAGGTCAAGCAGAAGGACAAGGTGAGACGCTCGGAGTGTGAACTCTGGCTGCGGGGTCGGGGCGGACCCGAGACGGAGCAGGGCCGGTACGGCGAGGCGGTGCCGTCTGTCCAGATGCGCGGAGTAGGCTCTGTTGTAGATGGTTTGTTATGGAACCGCGCTAAGGGGGCTTCGCTGGGATGTATGTCTTCAGTTCAGTTTTCACTTCACTTCACTTCAGTTTGCCGAACGCCTGTCAATTGCCCATGGTGTAGGTGATGGGGAAGCTCTGTTGCGTTGGAGGGGCGCCTGCATGCTGTTTTCGCTGTGTCGGCCAGGTGGAGAAGCGGGCCGAGATCGAGCGGCGCCTGGAGGACGCCGCCCGGCGAGAGAAAGCCCAGCTACGCCAGCAGCGCTCGGACATGTTCGCAGAGCGGAAGCGCAAGCAGCAAGAGGTGCGGCTCATCGAGCTGAAGATGGCCCGCGTCAAGGAGGTGAGGGTGCCGACAGCGGCAGAGGAGCTGTGCCCGCCGACGAGCCGTGGATCAGTGTCTTGTGTTGTCACGGAGCATTGGGCATTTATCGATATCAGACCGGTTATGATCCTGTACCTTGGTACTACATGGTGCGGAATGAAATACATTATGTTGCAAAATTAACGATTATATGATTTTTGCGGCCTTTTGTACTTTTCTTGAATTCGAGATGGGCAGCAACAGTGTACGGTGTAGCACCGCGCATGTTCATTTCGTGACAGAGTGCTGTGCATTCTCGCGAGGCCCGGAAGTCAACACCAGTGTGTGGTGCACCAATCTGCATTCACGGCTCCTGACTAGTATGGGAATGGTGACGCCTGAACCGAGGATCACACACCCTCTGACCCCGGGACCGCTGAGGTGTTGTACGGACCTCGGCGCTGGCTGCTGGTCATGGGCACAAGCGTCCGCTGCTGATGATTGGAGCTGACTTGATCGAGCGTCACCAGGAGGAAGGCTGGGAAAACCATCACAAGCGGCTGATGAACTTCATCCGCACGTCGGGCAAGGGCCCGAACATCTTCTTCCTGCCAAAGCTGCCGCACCCGAACTCAGACGCGCTTCTGGTGCGCACACAGAAGGAGCTGGCCAGTGAGTGCTGCACGGCTGTGGTGGCCGCAGCTGATCGTGACGGCGCATTGCCGTCGACGCTGCCGCGTTGGGGCCTCAAACACGGGTGCTGGCGTCACCTGTTGTTTTGTGCGGCAGTCGGGTGTTGGGCGGGGAAGGCAGGCTGCCAGTAGTCTGTCAGTTGCCGAAATTATCCGTTCTGTTCAGGCTCTCGCGGAGAAGTGTTGTGTGGAGGTTGCTGTATGCTTGATGTCGATCTTTTTCACTTGGCGTCTCCAAGCCCACAGACAAGATCGGGTCGCTGGCGGCCGCGCAGTGATTTGATTCATGTAATATTAACACACCGTGTCGGAGATCGAGTATGAAAAGGTGGCTAGGAGACGTGGCTCCGCCGCTGAATGATGACGCGAGTGAGCGGAGCCGGTTGTTCAGCTGACCGCGGACTGACAGCTGATGGGACGCCCCCGGTGACGTCATCCTCTGCCGTCCAGAATCGATTGAGGAGCGCCGCCGCAAGCTGCAGGACGACCTGGCGCTGTTTGACGCTCGACTGCACCGGCTGCAGGACCCGGGCGCCGCCGCCGCCGCCGCGCCGGACGGCGGCGGCGACCATTACGGTGAGTGGACCGCGCCGCAGCGGCTCCTGCCGGGCCGCGCGCCCACGCTCAGTCGCTGCCAGCCGCTGGTATCTCCTGTTCGTTTTAACACTTCGCGTGGGCAGAGGCGACTAGTCATGCGGCCGACGTCGCAGACTATGAGCCACGCCTGCTGCTCCCAGTTTTTGGGATTTCTTTCGTCCGTTGACACGAATTATTAGTGGTGGTTGGAAGGCGGGAGACTGGCAATAAGCCTCGTTTGCGTGAACTGGCTGCAGTTGTGCTGTCGCGTTGACCGTATGCCGGTGTCGGCGCTCGGACTTTGCGTGACGGCGTCCAGCCGGTGAGTGATGCCCGTCCGCCGTGTGTCCCAGATGACGATCAGGAGGACGAGGACGAGGATGAGGAGAGTGCCACCGCCGGCGTTGTCAGCTCCGTGGTTGTGCCCCGCGGAGCCGGCGCCGAACAGCAGACCTCGCAGCGGCAGGACGACGAGAACCCTCCTGAGCACGAGGATGGTCGTCCTGAGCTTGAGGAAGACATGGAGGAGGATAGTCGACCTAAGCAAAGACAGGATGTGGGTCGACGCCCGAAGTCGGAAAAAGGGGAGCGTTCTCCGGACCCTGAGAAGGAGGACAACGGCGGTCACTCCGAGTCAGAGGAACACCGAGACGAACCGATGGAGGACGGCCGTGCGGAGCGGATGGAAGAGGCAGATGGCGCTGAGACGACAGAGGCAGACGGCCACCGCGGTCAGAAGGAAGGTTCCGGCGGCCGGCGGGTCGGCCCGGAGCCGGCGCGCCGCCGCTCGGCCAGAAGTCCTACCCCCGAGCCGACAGCTGAAGGTGCGGTTGCCGCCGAGCCGGCAGCGCCCGGCGACGAGGCCCAGTCGACCGTCGGCGCTGACGAACCGGCGGCGGCGGCGGCGGCCGTCACCGCCGACAACGCTGAGCCGACGGACAAAGGGGCGCTTCCGGCCGGCGCCGGCGACTCGCCCGGCTCGCAGTCGGAGTTGGCAGCGACGGTCGCCACCGACGAGGCAGAAGCGGCGCCGGTGGCGAAGAAGGAGCCGGGTGCCGCGGACAAGTCGGGCGGCCGCCGGGACGGCCGAGAGGCGCGAGCGACGAGCGGTGGCCGCGAAGGCAAGGGCGGCGACGCGGCGCGGCGGCGGCGCGGCGGCTCGTCGGACGGCCGGCGGCCCGACCGGCGCGAGGATAGGCGACCGGCGAAGACGGGCGGCCGGCGCCAGGGCAGGGAAGCCCGCCAGGAGAGCAGACATGCCAGCACGGAGCGACGCCGCGAGACCGGCAGCGGCCGGCGCCGGGACAGGTCTCCGGCGGAGCGGGCCGGCCGCGGTGCCACGCGCGCCTCCCGGCCGGCGGCGCCCCGCCGCTCCCACTCGGCATCCAGTAGCTCGAGCAGCAGCAGCGGCAGTGGCAGCGGCTCACATTCGGACTAGTCGACCGTGGGCCGTAGACCAGCAGCCTGTGCTGCCGGCCCGGCGTCAGCGCCACTCAGCTGGTCACGTGCCGTGGTTGCTGACGGGCGTGTTTGTGTGTGTGTGTGTTTGTGTGTGTGTGTGTGTGTGTGTGTGTGTGCTTATGCGCGCATGTTGTGTGTCTGTTTGTACGAAGAGGAGTGCAGAATATTTGCCAGCAGGCGCATATGTTTCTTGTCATCGGCAGTGTTGCTGAAGAAACGTGTGCGTGGCTGTTTATCGTGTATTCATCTGTCTGTCCGCACTGCTTGGGGTCCCTTCTTTGCCCTTGCCGTCGCTACGGACTGAAGCCCCGTAAACGGGCACCACGCGCTTGGAAAGTGTCCAGCACCGGCGGCGGTCAGCTGGTCACGAACGGCGCGGCTGTGTCCAGTCAATACCGCCGAGGGTTCCTCGAGGATCCCCAGCACAGCTGCACGCCGCCCCCTCTGGTGGAGCCGGGACTCGCGGTCGCGTTTGTTCGCTGACCTCGACGTCGGCTGGCGGCGGCTCGCGCGTAGTGCGTGACGCTTTTGGTCGGTTCATTCATCAGTTGATAGCTGGACGTTGTTCGTGTATGCGTCCGGGAGCGGGGTGGCGCCCTGGCGCGCCGACCATGCGTCAATACCAGGATGGCCTGGAGTCGTCCCACGCCGGCAGCGCTGCGGCGACATCACCAGCTCCAGCGACGAGCCGTCACCGTGGCGCGCCGACCATGCGTCAACACCAGGATGGTCTGGAGTCGTCCCACGCCGGCAGCGCTGCGGCGACATCCCCAGCTCCAGCGGCGAGCCGTCACCGTGGCGCGCCGACCATGCGTCAACGCCAGGATGGCCTGGAGTTGTCCCACGCCGGCAGCGCTGCGGCGACATCACCAGCTCCAGCGACGAGCCGTCACCATGGCGCGCCGACCATGCGTCAACACCAGGATGGCCTGGAGTCGTCCCACGCCGGCAGCGCTGTGGCGACGTCACCAGCTCCAGCGACGAGCCGTCGCCGGGAGGAGCACCGGGGGCTCTGCTGACTGTAGTCGGAGCTCCAGTGACTCAGGAACTCGGGTGACGTCGCGGTGGAAGGGCGTCCGCTGACTCGTGTGCTCCGCCGGATGGTGTCGCGTCACGTGACCCTGCGCCGGGGGCGGTGCGCGCCCATCGGTATGGTCGCGGCGTCGACCTCCGTCGAGCTGCATCGGACCGGGCGCCGTGTGTGGACATGCCATCTTCGTAGGCGCCGAGTGTCAAGACCGTCTTCTGTGGTGAATAAACATGGATGACATCCACTGCGGCTTTGCGTTACGTTATTCGAAGTGGTGGCGGTCATGTTCCCATAATCGGTCTCAAATCGGCCTACCAATCAGTCCCTTACTGTCATGACGCGAATGGTTCTGTCGGCGTCGCCCCAATCCCAATGGTGGGTTCACCAATGGAAGTCCCTGCGTGATCTGACGTCATTGGCCGCGCTGCGCATTGATAGGAACATTCAGACATTGCTACGAATTTATTACACCACAAAAACCGCACACTGGTTGAGAACTGCAATGATGTGAGCATGAGATCATTACCACTCCGTTGCAGCATTCACTGCGCGTCTGAGTCTCGGTCGGCCGACGGGAGGGGAGCAGCATCCGACCGTCACCAGTTTGGCATTTCCGCACTTGGCGAACGTCCGGGAGGGAGGCTGCGACGGTTTCCACAGACAGTTGCGTGAGAGTGACGTTGCGCTTTCAGGGAAACATGGCAGGCAACATGGGAATGGTGAACTTTGAGAATCAGCTGTCAAATTTGGGTTACCTGACACGGGCGTGCTAGTAATTCGCAGCATTCGTTTACCTCACGTTGACAGGCGACGGAAGGGACTAGGCACAACTTATCAGTGGATATTGCCTAAATCGAACAGAAAGCTGCTTCAGCCTCTAGCAAACCTTTGGAAACATATGCCATGTGCGCGCTGTTTTCTGGCATAGCGTCATGGGTCAGCACTCTGCGATAATGACAGTAAGGCAGTACTGTTCGCATTCATCTTGGTCCGCGATACGATCAAAACTGTGGGTAACTTACGACGCTGAGAGCGCCGGAAACATGGAAACGCGACATGAAGCAGCCGAGTATAACGTCAATTCCGATACATTTAGCTCAATACTTGTTCTGTACGCCCGACCCCTTTTAACAGTTCTCACACCGAACTTAAGTCAGAGAGAAGCGCTGACGGCGCGCCATGTGGGCGGGACAGACATGCGACAGACAGACGCGCCCGGCGTGACGACGACCATTACACCCAACAGCCCGTGGCGATCATAATGGCTAAACCATCCGATACAACCCAAGTAACGTCAATAAATGGGCTTCAGTCCTGTACAATGAGCGGTCCTCCGTGTGTGGGGCCTCACCCCTAAACTACCGCAGTGCACTACGAGGGTTTACAGGCGCCATTGAATGAACTTCGCGATTACGAAGAGTATGGTCGCCTAGCCTCAGAAAAAAAGCAGGACGGAATCCAAACAACGTTGTTTTGTAAGTGTGTTCCGCAAATTGAAGATTGGTGCGCCAATGCCTGCTGAACTTACAAAGGAGGGACGTTATTGCAGTGGCAACACCTACATGGGTTAGCAAAGATATCCGGCACCATTCAGTTCAGTTTTAGCTACATATGCATGATGCTAGCTCATAGCAGTTTTCAGTTCGGTTAACACCGCGAAAGGCGTCCTGGGGGTTCATAAATAGTTGCGGGTGTCGGACAGTGTGGTTATGCGTTCAATAACTACAAACAACAACCAACCCGTTCCACAATCAACAGGCAATTATTATGTACGAGTATGCATTGATTGGCAGAAGGTGTTTTTTTAAGTTGTTGAGGAGCAGGTGTGTGAGATGCAAGACCGACCGAACGTAACGCGCACAGTATTCGTTGGTGGCTTACTCGCCGCAATGTTGACGGCGCCGGGTGCCGCCGAGGGACGGCTCCACCGAGGGTAATCTGAACACCGTCCGGTCTGCGCCGGCGGCGGCGGCGGCGGCGGCTCACCACGGCTCGGCGGCCGGGCGACTCGGCGACGGCTGCTGGCCCGGTGACGTCTGCCGGCCGGTGGACTGCCGGCGCAGCAGCACGGCGCCCGGCACGCGCTCCCGGCCGCCCAGCTGGCTGCCGCTCGACTCGGCCACCTTCGTGGCGGCGCGCGGCACGCCCGGGCGCTCGGCGTCCACCTGGTTACCATTCCGCCTGCCGACCGGCGCCGGCCGTCACACGGACACGCTCTGCATGGGGGACCGGCCGGCACACCCACACGGGCCTCACTGCGGACCGGCCGGCACACCCACACGGGCCTCACTGCGGACCGGCCGGCACACTCACACGGGCCTCACTGCGGACCGGCCGGCACACTCACACGGACCTCACTGCGGACCGGCCGACACACTCACACGGACCTCACTGCGGACCGGCCGGCACACTCACACGGGCCTCACTGCGGACCGGCCGACACACTCACACGGACCTCACTGCGGACCGGCCGGCACACTCACACGGACCTCACTGCGGACCGGCCGGCACACTCACACGGGCCTCACTGCGGACCGGCCGGCACACTCACACGGGCCTCACTGCGGACCGGCCGGCACACTCACACGGACCTCACTGCGGACCGGCCGGCACACTCACACGGGCCTCACTGCGGACCGGCCGGCACACTCACACGGGCCTCACTGCGGACCGGCCGGCACACTCACACGGGCCTCACTGCGGACCGGCCGGCACACTCACACGGGCCTCACTGCGGACCGGCCGGCACACTCACACGGGCCTCACTGCGGACCGGCCGGCACACTCACACGGGCCTCACTGCGGACCGGCCGGCACACTCACACGGGCCTCACTGCGGACCGGCCGGCACACTCACACGGACCTCACTGCGGACCGGCCGGCACACTCACACGGACCTCACTGCGGACCGGCCGGCACACTCACACGGGCTTCACTGCGGACCGGCCGGCACACTCACACGGACCTCACTGCGGACCGGCCGGCACACTCACACGGACCTCACTACCTCACTGCGGACCGGCCGACACAATCAGACGGACCTCACTGCGGACCGGCTATCCTCTGCTGCGGCTGTCATATGGGAATAACTACCGCCCCGTTCCGACTGTCAGGATGTTCCAGCCGAAGCGGTGGCTCAGGCGTTACCCTGGATTCACTGCAATCAAGCCCAGAATGCGACACTGCCCAAACCAGGAGCGTAGAGTCCTTTTCAGTCAGAATGGGGGACGAAAACTCTTTTGAATCTCCCGTTCCCTCGGCTTGCCTCCCCGGTTCGTTTCGCGAAGCTACGCCGCTGGCCCAAACCGTGATGTCGTTACCACCGTCACTTTATCCCATCCGTCACGCCGTGCTTCGTCTCTCCCTCTGGTTCAGTTACAATCCTTCTCCAAATGCCAACCTGTCTCAACTGTCACCATGCGGTAACCCGCACTCGCACTTAAGTACACAATGAAACGCACACTCTCGGCGGTTTTCATTTGAACTCGCCAAACCCATTCTGGCCGCTCTCACGCGTGTGAGGGAAGAGTTGCATTTACAGCTGTAGTTGAGACTGACTGTTCGGTGCCCTGGCGGCCTCGGTCCCATGCCGCCCCGACCCAGTCTATCGTCGGCAGTCTGTAGCCGAGTCAGTCCCGAGACGAGAAAACACGGCACAGAGGGTATGGGTGCAAACAACCGACGGAAGTCAACGCACGCCATCTCAATGCCAGCTCACCGACAGCAGCCATGGAAAACTTACTTCCAGAACAGCAGGTAAACGATTATCCCGAATATGGTGATGCTGATGGGAAGGAGAATCGCTATCATGAGCCCTGCTGCCGATCCTGCTCTTCTCTCTGGAACGACGAGCTAGCGTTAAGAAACGCTCGCTAGGTGGTGATTGCTAACGGCAAAAAACCATTCGCATTCGTCATTAACAGCTGGACATAAAAAGGGGCAACGACAAAGACGCGTAAGACATATCATAGCAGTGCGTTTTAGATCAAACAACAAGAAATCTAGCGGTTGTAGTTCTTATTTTACGCGAGTTGGATGTACTGACCTGATCAATAAGGTGCCCACGTTGCAAAAAGAACTGACCCCTAAAAAATTCGTGCCTCGTTTCGTTGGAGCAAGTTTTACGCAATAAAACAAGCCGATAGATCACCGTGAAGCACTCAGAACAGATAGTTGTGCCCCTCTTACTTTTTGGAACTCAACTGAGATCGCAAAACTGAGCACTTATCTTTGGTGATACGTGTGATATATCGCGTCATTCATGCGTTAAATTTTGTTAGGCAAGTGGCCAAGTTCATCCGCTCAATATGGTCATCGTGTTACACGTTACCCCCTCCTCCTCCCCTTTGAAGAACCACAACACTGTAGGACACGGAAGCCACTTATCAAAAATATCCGCTAATATGTTCTCATCAACAGTGGATGTATATGATGGCACTACGGCGCCTACCGGTGCACTCTCCGGCTGAGATACCCTGGCACATGTCCAGGGGCGGCTGCTCCGAGCACACCATCCTGTGGACGATGCAGCTGCCCTCGGGCGCCGCGATCCGCCGCAGCCCTGCCTCCAGGTCCTCCAGCGCTGCCGACAGTCGCCCCCGAACGGCAAGGTCAGGCGGACACGTCCGGGCGCGTTAGAACGCGCAGCAGAGAGGCAAAGCTCGGGCCGCTCTTCACAGCGTCGGAGCGGCAGCGCGCTGCGGAGTGGCAAAGGTACGAATTCCCGATGCTATCCACCAAACAGTACGTCACCGCAGTCCTGAACGAATGCACGCGTATGCGTCTCAGGAGTTTGTCAGATTCAACGGCATGTTGCTCCATTCACTTAACACTGGCCGCATGGGCATACCGAGCAGCCGGGGTGCAAAACACCGCTCGAGGTGCCGTGCGCCGCTCGGGTAGTGCAGTACACCGCTCGGGTAGTGCAGTACACCGCTCGGGGTGCAGTACACCGCTCAGGTAGTGGAACGCTATAGTATCCACTACGCCGCTCGGGTAGTGCAGTGCACCGCTCGGGTAGTGCAGTACACCGCTCGGGGTGCAGTACACCGCTCAGGTAGTGCAGTATGCCTATCGGGTAGTGCAACGCCATAGTATCCACATCGCAATATGGTCCATCGGATCGTTCCGTTGCCGTACGACCTGTCGCGCACAGCGGGATGTGCTGTTCACCACTTGTTGACCTACCCTGCATGGTGGGAGCGGCCGCGGTCGGGCTGCTGTCGGAACCGCCCCCGGGTGCCGCCTCCTCCCGCTCCAGCCGGCGCCGCAGCCGCTGCAGCTGCCCCAGCGTCCGCCGCTTGTCACCAGCAGCAGCGGCGGCGGCCGTAGCCGGCCGGCTGCCTGCACTGCCGGCCGATCGGTCGGACGTGTCGAACGTCACCTTGGAGAAGCTGATGAGCTGTCCCGGTCCTCCGGAGACTGCCGTTGTGGACGGCGGGGTCGGTGAGGCGGCAGTTGATTCTCCGCCGGGCAGTGCTGGAGATAAGGTGGAATTGGAGGCTTTGGTATAGGCCTCTTTAGCGGTGTCTTCAGTGCTGGAGGTGGTGAGGGTGGTTGGCGTCACACGGTCGCCAGTTTCGACCTGTCCAGTCCGCTCAGAACTTTGAATGGTGGATATGTTAGTGTTGTTGGTTTTGCTTTCTTCCCCTGCTAAACCCGAATTCAAACTGCTTGTGTCTGTGTCAAAAGGAACTTTCGCCATCACTGGCGTCATGAGCTCGGCTGGATTAACCCCTGGACCAGCTGAAGACGGCATTTTCACCTTTGTTGTCGACTTGCTCGTGGACTTCGACGCTTTGTCCTTTTGGTGGCGGTCTGGCCCTCCGGTTGGGGGTCCATCCTGCACTGATGATGGTTTGTCAGGCTGACTGAGATCAAATCCCCCTGATAGCGTTTCATCCTTCATTGATGACGGTTTAGCGGGCTTGCTAAGATCAAACCCTCCTGATGGTTTTACATCCTGTATTGATGAGGATTCAGCCGGTTGACTGAGACCAAACCCTCCGAATGGTGCGCCATTCTGCGTCGATGTGGATTTAGCGGGCTGGCTGAGATCAAACCCGCCGGATGGTGTTCCATCCTGTCTTGATGAAGATTGCGCAGGCCGACTGAGATCAAACCCTCCTGAAGGTGGTCTGCCTTGCACTGATGATGGTCGCGCGGGCTGACTGAGATCAAACCCTCCTGCTGGTGGTCTACCTTGCACTGATGATGGTCGCGCGGGCTGACTGAGATCAAACCCTCCTGTTGGTGGTCTACCTTGCACTGATGATGGTCGCGCGGGCTGACTGAGATCAAACCCTCCTGTTGGTGGTCTACCTTCCACTGATGATGGTTGCGCGGGCTGACTGGGATCAAACCCTCCTGTTGGTGGTCCACCTTGCACTGATGATGGTCGCGCGGGCTGACTGAGATCAAACCCTCCTGCTGGTGGTCTACCTTGCACTGATGATGGTCGCGCGGGCTGACTGAGATCAAACCCTCCTGTTGGTGGTCTACCTTCCACTGATGATGGTTGCGCGGGCTGACTGAGATCAAATCCTCCTGTTGGTGGTCCACCTTGAACTGATGATGGTTGCGCGGGCTGACTGAGATCAAATCCTCCTGTTGGTGGTCCACCTTGCACCGATGATGGTCGTGCAGGCTGACTGAGATCAAACCCTCCTGTTGGTGGTCCACCTTGCACTGACGATGGTTGCGCGGGCTGACTGAGATCAAATCCTCCTGTTGGTGGTCCACCTTGCACCGATGATGGTCGTGCAGGCTGACTGAGATCAAACCCTCCTGTTGGTGGTCCACCTTGCACTGATGATGGTCGCGCGGGCTGACTGAGATCAAACCCTCCTGACTGGGGACTGCCGGGAGCCGGTCGGGTGGTGTTCAAGGTCGGG
>NW_023596136.1:8829738-8882238 GCF_011947565.3 Pollicipes pollicipes | reverse complement strand
CCGCTGCGGGCGGCCTCGCCGGGGGGGGGGGGGCGGAGCTGCCGTGACCCCAGCTCCGGCTCACCTGTGCCCGTGCCGCTGCTATCTGCCGACAGGAGCTGGTCACAGGGTTGCGACCAGATCCCTCCTCAAAATTCCTCCTCGTAGAACACAAGACCTGTCTGTGCGACGACGCGGCCCCGAACCCACTTCCGAGGTGCCGCGTAGCACCCAGTCCAGACCTCGGTGCCTACGCCGACTGACCGGAAGCGGCCGCCAGTCGCTGTCCGCTGACGCTGCGCGCAGTCCCGCAGCGCGTCTTCTGCAGTCGGGGTGAGTAGGTTCAGTTGTGTTCGGACGTAGCGGCCGAACATGATGCCCGCCGGTGCCCGTCCCGTGCTGGCGTGGGGAGTGGAGCGGTGCGCCATCAGCACTCGGGCCAACACGAGTTCGATGCCGCCGCCGGCTGCCAACGTTGCCTTCAGCGCATTTTTCAGCGTGCAGACGGTGCGCTCCGCCATGCTGTTGGAGGACGGGCGATGGGGTGCGACTCGGATGTGATGGGCGCCGTTTGACGTCCTGAACTGTGAGAATTCCTGGCTGACGAACTGTGTTTCGTTGTCCGGCACCAGCACCAGGGGCAGACCTAAGCGCGCGAAACAAGACCGTACGAGCGCAGACGGCCGCTCGGCGGTGGTGGACTTCATCGGGATCATTTCCGCCCACTTTCTGTTGTTGTCCACCAGGATGAAAAGCCATACCCTGCATCGGTCCGGCGAAGTCTGCGTGGACCCGCCGCCACGGCCCCTGGGCCGGCTCACACGAGTGGCGCTCCGCGTGCGGTGGAGCTGCGCGTTTCGTCTCGCAGAACGGACAGCCGCGGGCAAGCGCCTCGAGCTCGGCGGCCAGCTCCGGCCACCAGACGAAGCGACGCGCCAGTTCTTTCATTTTCGTGCGGCCGACGTGTCCCTCGTGTAGCTGTCACTTCATGCGGTCACAGAGACCCTGGGTACCACGACACGACCAGCCCAGAGCGCACAGTCCGCGTCTGTTGATAGCTCCTCTGTCCTGTGCTTGTACGGCGAGAGGTCCGCGTCCGCTGTCGCCGGCCAGCCTGACCGCACCGCGGCTAGCACGCGTCCCAGCACCGGGTCTGCGCGCGTCGCCGCGGCGACCGCTCTGGCCGTAAGGCAGGGCCACTGCTCCTCCGCCACGAACATGATGCCTCCTCCACCGTACTCGGCCTCTTCGTCCGCCGCCTGCCGCTCCTCCGCGGGGCTTGCCACTAGCTGCGCGACAGTATGTCCGCCGCGCGCATGCTCTGAGTGCGCCGCAGCTCTACGTCGTACTGGTAAGCTGTTAGCTGAAGAGCATGGCGCTGCATACACGCCGCTGCGAGCGTGGGGAGCTCCTTGTCCGGACTAATGATGTGCGACAGAGTGCGATTGTCCACCACCAGGGTGAAATGTAGACCCATCAGGGACTGGTGGAAGCGTCGCACCCCAAGCGACACGGCACTTTTTCTTTTTCCACTTGCGCGTATTTGCGCTCCGTTTGAGTCAGAGACCGCGATGCGCACGGCATCGGTATCTCCAGGCCTTCAGCGGTCACCTGCGTGAGCACCGCGCGCAATCTCGTCTCACTGGCGTCCGCCACCAACTTCAATGGTCCGGTGGGATCGAACCGCATCAGCACCGGCGCTGGCACCAACATCTTCACCTTCGTCACTGCTGCAGCGCATCGATCGGTCCAGCGCCATTTCTCACCTTTCTTCAATAGCGCTTACAGCGGCGAGCGCACTGTAACGAGGTCCGGCAGGGTTCGTTTGTAGTAACTGACAGTGCCTAGCAGCGACTTCAACTCCTGTTCGGTTTTGGGGTCCAGAGCTCTCAGAATAGCCTCCGTCTTCACCACCAGCGATCGGGGGGCGTCTGCTGACAGACGCCATCCCAGATAGGTCACTTCTGGGATGTTGAAGCTGCATTTTTATCGCTTCAGACGGATGCTGAACTCTTCCATTCCCGCCAGAGTCGCCTCCAGACGCTGTAGAAGTTCCTCGTCGGTGTCAGCCCCCACCAGCACGTTGTCCACGTAGCTGACTGTGCCGGGAAGCCCTGCCGTGATTTGATCCATCACGGACTGGAGCAGTACTCCGCAGGTGGAGATGCCAAAGGGTACCCGGTTCATCCGGTAGTCTCCTCGGGGCGTCGTCACTGTCGTCGTACTTTTGCTGTCCTAATCCAGTTTGATTTGCAGGTAGGCACTCTTGCAGTCCAGCTTCGCGAATAACTTTCCCCTGATGCCGGAGAACAGCTCCTCCGCCGTTTGCATCCGGTACTGTAGCGACTCAAGCTGCGGGTTGCCGGTCAGGCGGTAGTCTGCGCAGATGCCAACGCCGCTCTGCGTTGGGATGACCACTAGCGGGGTTCCCCACCCGCTCCCCGGCGGCACCTTCTCCGCTACTCCTTGTTCCTCCCACTTGTCCAGCTCCCTGTCCACCGCGTCCTGCAGTGTGAATGGCACCGGGGGCGGCCGACGGTGTACTGGTTCGGCGTCCGGCTTCAGTCGGAGACCGACATGGATCGGGGCGTGCCCCAGCTCCTCTCCGAAAACCGCTGCGCGCTTGTCTAGCACGTAGCGCAGGCTTTGCGCCGGCTGCACACAACACTCGGGTGACGGTGACGTCACGGCGCCTGGGCCCTGATCCAATCACGACCCATCAGCGGCCAGTGCGATCCGATGTCCGTGACCACCAGCCGGAGGCGCGTCGGGTTCTGCCCACACCCGAGACGATCACCTTCGCCTCCCCTTCAGAGGGATCACCTGTCCGGTGAATGGCGTCTGACGTAGACTGCACGGTTCATCACCAGGCCCCTTCGCAGCGGTGAAGTTTAACTGACGAGAGGCAGAGCGCTGCCCGTGCCTTCTATCATCGTCAGCTTCTGACCGTTGACCAGTGGTGTAAAGATTTCCGCACTGTCCGGGCTCACCGGGCGCACACACCACATGCCACCGTCCACACCTCCCTCATGGGTGTCCTGCACCAGCCGCACCCGCCTCTGTGGGCAGCCCGTCCTCACGTGGCCCGGACGGCTTCGCACAAAACACAGGCGTGGACGGCCCGTCCTCCCGTGGCCCGGCCGCCCACACGCAAAACACAGTCGCTGACTGTTAGTCCCTGCCCGGTGCTGCTGCTGGCTGCAGTCTCGCCGGTAGTGCCCGTACTCGCCACATCGGAAGCACGCTTCGCGTTGGCGTGCCGTCACCTCTGCCGCCCGTCGGGTCTCGGTGGCGCTGGTTGGTGCTGGTCCGCGGCTGGGCACTGGTCCGCGGCTGGGCGCTGGTGCGCGCCCCCGCGTTGCCGCCGGCCGCCGGATCAGGCCGACGCCGCTCTCCCCGCCGGCCGCTTCTTCCGTCGGCGCCGGGGCTCCGCCGGCGGGTCCGCCGCTGCGACCCAGCTCCTCCACAACCCGGCCGGTCTGATCTACCGTGTGCGCCAGGGTGACCACCTCCTGGAGAGTGAAGCCACGACCCCCTCTCTGCCGCCCGGTGGGTTACCTTTTCCTGGATTGGCGGTCTGCAGCCGGTAATCGCTTGGTCACCGAGGGCAACGACTCTCCGCGCAGGGCTAAAATTACATCTGTCAGCCGCCAAGCGCAACTGCACTGTGAACCCGTCGAAGTGTTTCCTCCGGCTCACGCGCGCGCGCTGAACTGTCATTCTGTCGACGATCGGGTCGCGAGTCCCGGCGAGGTACGACGTAAGCTTGGCGACGCATGTTGCGCCCACTCCCAGCGTCGCGGCGGCCGGTTCAGGTAGCGTCGTGTAGATCTCCTGGGATTCTGGTCCCAGCAGATGCAGCATAACGGCCTTTTCCTGTTTTTTGCCGTTGGGTACAGGTCCAGACTCGCTATCCACCGATTATTAGCATCCCCCAGCTTGTGTGGGCTCAATCCCGGCAGCCCATAGACGCCATCCTCGAAGCCCAGCGCCGCCACCTGATCCCCCCCCCCCCCTCCCCCGCGCCGGCCGGCGAGCGACCAATCGCCCCGCTGTGCCCCGCGAGCTGTAGCCAGCTGTAGTTTCTCCGCCCCGCGCCAGATGAACCACGCGTCGCGAGTGCCGACGCTGATTGGTCGCGTGGCCGTTGCGCTGACGCCGAGCGGAGCAAAAGCGGGCGCCACCGTGGGCCGGACCGCGGGGTTGCTGAATCTAGAGATTATGTGAGCCTTGGCATCCAGCGACGGACTCATAGGGGACCAGATTGCGTGCTAGATACGGCGTTTTATCGGCTAGATTGTTGGGCTAATGCAGCTTTTCTCAGTAAGACGGCCTCCTATAAAAACTCAACGTAGTAGGGTTTGGAGAGTGCCATGAGATCTTGGTTGACTTGTTATTCGAGTATATAACCAAGGTAAGCCGTAGCAATTTAGTAGATGCCGTTGTATGCTTAAGGTTTCAGTAGTGCTAAATTTGATACCTCCCAAATCCATTGTTGTCATGGTTACGGGCATGAGTCTCCACAATTTTATAGCACGACATAAGTTTGGGGAATTAAGTTTAAAGCCTAACTATACTGTTTTCGCCCATCCACGTCACCCAAGATTTCCTGCGCAGAATCGTGTCACGGCGCACCGTGAAACAAGAATGCGGCGGATGCTGCCTCATCACTATTTCTCAATGAAAACAAGGCAAGACGCGCAGTACGGCATGATTTCGTGCCTGCCGGCATGAAACACCTGCTCAGGATTTTAGGAGCCAGGGTTTGTTCGAAACATTTTATTGCATGTGGGTTCTGAACGCGATTTGCAGTTTCAACTACTCCATCTCGCGAAGGACCCTGCGCGCAAGCCCGACGTGAACACCGCAAAAAGAGACTCAGTGGCGGCGTCAGCGCCTTCCCTGATCGAAGGGTCGATGAGGAGAACACCGTCAAGGCGCGCTTCCCCTCCCTAAAGGTTTTTGAAGACATCTTCCCAGCATGTTATGCAATCGTGCCCAAGTTCCTATGTCATCTGGGGCATTCATAACCCGTGTTTGGCCACACAAATGTGTCCATAGCATCTGACTTCTGAAGCGATCTTTTTAGGCGATCTTCGACTGGTGCGTGCGGCGGGCGGCAACCAACAAGGCCGCCGTTTGTGGCGTCGGGTACCTCACCTGTTACATTAGTGGAGCCTTACATTATATATATATATGCTCAAAATACACAAACCTAGATGCCGTATGCTCAGAATGAAACTCTTGAAACGTTTATGTAGCTTTCATGGTGAGGTGGTTGGCGTCGACTCTCTCCGCTATCAGTTTGTGCTATAAAAAACAGCGAGTCAGCGCGACGGTGTGACTCTGAATTGGCGTTCAGACCTGTGAATGGCGTACCCTTCTCACTCGCGGGGACGCCAAAAATGTTGGCAAGCGCCAATTTTGAGTGTGAGTGATAATGCCAAATAACTAGGCTCAAATGATTCCAAATAACTAGGCTGGTCAGGTCCCTCCCCCCCCCCCCCATCACGCTTCCAGGAGCCGTTGAACGCGTTTCTGAGACGCGTGGTTCTGATGCGTAGAAGGCAGGTGACGCCCTCCAGACTAGATCGTGCTACTATCAGTTGGCCTGGACGTAAAGACTCCGGTGCATCTCTGTGCGTTTTGATGCGAACAGCATGGCGCCTGGCTTGCCCACTGCTACGACACTTTTGGTATTATTGCTGCTTTCTGCGCTTCCGGCATTTGGTAAATATACTACTATCTGGTATCGTGTTGTATTTCTGTGTTGTATTTCCGTTTTACATGTACTTTACATCCTGTACATCGCAATAGATGCACTGAAATTATTAGTTTGCTCGGGGTTGTAATCTTTCTGCATATGACCTGCATATACCTGGGCAGAGTTGTTTTTCGGGGACGGTTGTCCTTCGACCAACCTTCTCACGCAATGCTGATGATGAATTCAAAACGTCGCATGTCGTCGTCACGCGTTCAATATTCAGCCAGTTTAAGAGGGTTAAAAGCATCAATCATGATAAGACGACTATCAAATTCTCAATTCAACGTCAAACTCAATTGGCCCACACGTGAAGGTAACCAATACCGAAGCCGGCCGTCGTTTGACGTTTTACCTATAATGACAGGCAATTGACCCGAGAATATAGCTCAATGACGGAACAAAATAAAGGGAAGGCATTTGCGTGCAATGTGTTAATATATTTCGGACCCAGCAAGCACAGCTTGCATTCCAACGTGCAGACCGGCTCGAGAGGCAAGATGCAAGCAGGGCCCCTCAAAATTGATCTGGCAACCCCGCTGTGACGTCACGGCGGGGTGTCTGGACGAGCCACAGCATTGCAAGCCCATAGAAAAGGGTCTTTTTCAGAGGCAGCTTTTGGGCGGATTGAGAGCGTTCAGCCGGCTAAAATGCTTTCAGCGGTAGACGAAACGCATGGTCTCTCGTAAGCCAGCTGTGCTTTTGAAACTCAGTGTTTTGGCTTTTGAGTTGCAAGTCATTTTGCACAGGCGTTGCAACACTAGCCTAGGTGGCGCCACTACTACCAACGCATGGTTTATAGAGGGCGCTAGTGTTGTTCTTCCGCTATGATGCTCATCCAGTTTTCCTAGATACTTACATCTTGCTTCTAAAGGCGTTCTGTGCGTTGGAATGAAAACTGTGCTCGCTGGGCTCGAAATATATTAAAATCTTGCATGCGAATGCTTTTTCTTTATTTTCTTTGGTCACCAAGGCATGTTCTCGACTCATCTGCCCGCCATTCTAGTCTAAACGTCGCATGATGTTTGGTCACGGTACTAGTTACCTTCGTGTGTGAGCCTACTAAGTTTGGCCTTGAATTGAAAATTTGACAGCCGCCTGGTCTTGATTGACGCTTTAATCCTCCTGAACTGACGGAATATTGAACGCGTGACGACGACATGCGACATTCCGAACTCACCATCAACATAAGGTGAGCATGTTGGTGTAAGAAAACTCGTTCGGAAAACCGACGATTCTGCCCATGTCTGAGATGCGGGCCATATGAAAAAAGGTTACAACTCCGTGCACTGAACTCCCTGAGCACCTTCCAGGCGTTCCCATCGACGTTCTGAAGTGTTCAAAGGTACTTTCTTCAGAAACACTGTCGTTTTCGTCGGCTCGTTGGTCACCGCCTCGTGTTAGACGCAAGACCCAAACCACACGACCTCTGGAGGTTGCAATGTCGGGTGTCGGGATTCTGTGGTAAGGCTTGCGAGCGCGCGTGACCAAAACTGGGCTATGTATTTCTTCCCTTACTCGACCTGAACAAAGTTGAGCATTTTGAGACACGGGTGTCGATTGGTATTCCTATGTGAGGGCCCTGGCCCTCCCAGTGTTGAGTCGGGCTCCCCAATGTTGGCTTCCCCCCTACCCCCCCCCCCCCCCCCCCCCCCCAGTGTTTTTAGCTGGGACACTCCAAAAACGTGGGTAAAAGATGATCATAACACAAATACTGTCTTCTTTGATCTTTCTGCGCAGTGGTGTCTCGTATCACTCTGATACCAAAAGTCACGGTTGCTCTCACCTCAGGGTAAAAATCGTTTCAGCTGAGCGAATAAACAATGTAATAAATTTCACATACCTAGCGCATGAGACAATGGTTTGTGAGGTTGAAGTAAAAAGCTCTGAAATATATGGATGACCTTAGTCCTTCATGGCTAACCCCGTCCCCATCCCCCACAAAAAAAATGCTTGCCGCATTCCATGACCGTCATAGAAGAGCGTTATTGGCGCCCTACAGTGGCTTCTAAAGGGACGCCTTCACGTGCTGATCAGAAGAGACGCGTGCATCCAGTGCCTATCCCCTGCATGACGCTTTTACTGCTTAAATTATACTTTTTTGAATTATGCAAAGATTAAAAACATCTTGCGTTTAATCAAAATAAAGTGCGCTATATCCGACGAGAAAAAATGGAGGAGCGGGGGGGGGGGGGGGGCTTAGGCTGTCGGGCCTTCGGTTCGGCCGCCCCAATAATTTACAAAAACTGACACCCCTGTTTTGAGACCAAAACAACTTGACGTGCATGTAAATTAACAGCCTTATTTCGATCTCAGGTCTATGTTCACGATGACCCCGTTCAACCCGGAAAATTCCGGTATAGCCACATAATGCTCTCGGATTAGAAGGAGTCCACTGAAACATTGGAAAATGAATAGCACCTCTGTGTTTCCTTCAGTTATTGACTCTAAAATGCAAACAGCATTATATCTATCGATGACTTCTGGCTTTTAATAAAGGCAGTCAAGGGCTTGATTCCCTTTGCAACCGAGTGGGCAATATCCGGCGACTTCTTTGCGTGGGGGCCTTTCACCAGCGCGGGGGGGGGGGGGCTTTCACCAGCGGGGGGGGGGGGCTTAGTCAACCCTGTGTCCCACTCACCAACTACCAAGACTTTGGGTGCGTCTCGGCGTGGATACACCCATTGAGCACCGAGTATGCGCACGTATCATCGCATGGTAGCTGAAGAGCCAGCTCAACTAGCAATACTGTTACAATCAACATGCATTACGCAAGGCATTGAGATGGCGGATGTCTCATTTCTCACACTCTCGAAGTGGAACGGGTGAGGGTTCTTTTCTCTCCAGAGGCACAACAGCTTAGAACAGCGGTCCCGACGACTATAACGGGCTTCCATTTCGTGTTTGTTGAAAAGAGCGGGAAAAGGAATTCTCGACAACAAATCATGCATGGAGTGAATCTTATGATAATACAACTGCAGCCAACGATAAAAAAGTCCAGAACTGTTGGCCCAAAGCAGCTCATGGGCAAGTCCCGCTGCTCAGTGGAATAACGGCAGAGCTTCTTAGTCTGATGACCACTGAAAGACGTGTCAATCAAGTGACTGAAAATGGACCAACTAAGGTGCCGCTGGAACAAGTCCTGAACGAGCAGAAGGAAGTTTTTGATAACAAGCTGGGACAACTAGCCGACATCAAGGCCAGCCTGAAGTTAAAAGAAATAGCAGAGCCAGTGTTCAGGAGAGCGAGGCCCGTGTCATATGCGCTGCAAGACGAAGTCGACAGAGAGCTGAAAGAGTGGGAAGACTCATGGATCGCTGAAGGGATCGAATATTCTGACTGGGGCACACCCCTGGTGGCGATGCCGAGGCCCGGCGGAGGGGTGAGGCTGTGCGGCGACTATCAATGCACGGTTAACCCTCAGCTCGAAGTTCCGCAACATCCCATGCCGAGCTTGAAAGATACTTTGACGAAACTGGCCGGTAAAAAAAGGTTTTACAAACTGGATATCAGCACGGCGCATCTGCAGATGAGGCTGGATGAAAACAGCCAGTCAGCAGCTGACTGTATTGAACACACCCAAAAGGACTTCTAAAAATGAAGCGCTCACCATGTGGTGTCTCAACATCGCCTGCCATATTCCAAAGCACGATGGAGAAGGTGCTGGAAGGCCTCCCTGGTGTAACCTGCCTCTTAGATGACGTCTTGGCAGCAGTCTCAACGGATATCGAATCTCTGGAGCGGCTGAATAAAAATCTGAAGATACTGAATAGGTGGAAGCTCGTCTTGAAGGAGAAGAAGTGCGAGTTCATGATTATTTCAGTCCAGTATCTGGGAGTAGAGCTGAGCAGTGAAGGCGTCAAACCAGTGAAGAAAAAAGTGGACCCCGTGCTAAAGGCACCAAGACCTCAGAACACCGGCGAGCTGAGAGCCTTTCTGGAAGCAATAACCTTATGTGCCAGATTTATGGCAGACATGTCCAAGGTGACAGCTACGCTGCATCGATTGCTAAAAAGGGGGCAAAAATGGCAATGGACGGCAGCTGAAGAAAGCAGCTTCCAGACTGTGAAGGAGAGACTCGCTCAGGCTCCCGTGTAAGCTTATTATGACGGACGAAGGCCAGTGAGATTGGTCACTTATGCAAGTCTACATAGTTTGGGTGCCGTGCTAATGCAAGTGGACCAAAATAGGAACGAGCGACCTGTGAGATTTGCCTCAAGAAGTTTCGCTAAAGCTGAGAAAAACTACGCTCAAGTAGAACAGTAGAGACTGGCCGCCATCTTCGACGCCACCTGACTCAGGCAGTACCTCTGGGGCAGGAGATTCCCTCTGGTGACTGATAACAAGTCTCTCACTGCTCTGTTGGGACCAAAGACACGGGCTCCCGCGCTAGCGACGGCCTGAATGCAGAGATGGACGTCGGCTCTGGCAGCCTATACATACGATGTTGAATACAGGAAGGTAGAGGAAATTCCGATGGCGGACTTCCTGCCACGCATCACAGTTCAGAGGGAGGGAGATTCAGGCTGACACCCTAGATGAGGCTTCAGTTTTGCCTCCTGGAGCAGTTTGGCAGGATGGAGCCGCTGACCTGTGAAGCTTTAAGACGAGCCACCGGCCGTGATAAAGTGCTATCAGGAGTCGCTCAGAATCTCCACAGCAGCCAGCCGGAGCGGGGACCGCCGGAGCTACAGCCGTTTGAATCAAATAGAAATGAGTTGTCTCTCAGCTGTGGCTGTGTGCTGTGGGGCAACAGAGTACTCGTGCCCGAGCGCCTGCTGAGAGTAGTCCTGAATGAGCTGCACGACAGCCACCCTGGTATTAATAAGATGAAGATTTAGCCCGCGGCTATGCATGGTGGCCAAAGATTGATGAAGACATGAAAAATGTGGTGAGCAGCTGCGCAGGGTGCCAGACCGGGCAGAAAGAGAGACCGGCAGTGTTTTTACACCCCTGAAAACACCCGCAGAACCATGGGAGTCCAGTCACCTGGACTCCCATGACTTGCTAGACTGCTGGATCTTTCAGAAGCTACTTCTATTAGGTAGTGGTGGATAACTATTCCAAGTGGCCAGAAATCGTCACAATGAAGAACGCCACTACAGAAGTGACAATCAGTGAGCTGTCAAAGACATTCACAACATGGGGAATTCCAATGCAAGTAGTGACGGATAACGAAGCGCAGCTGGCGCCCAAAAGAATCGGAGGGTTCATGATCAAGCTCGGGATCAGGACACATACAGATTGCACCGTATCGTCCTAAGTCCAACGGACTCGCTGAAAGAGAATGGTGCTGACAGTCAAGCAGAGCCTAAGGCGTGTCTTGTGAGTGAAGACGACCGTTCGCTCGAGCTACAGCTATCATCGTTTTTGATGAGCTATCAAAATACTCAACACAGCACAACGGGAGTGGCACTCGCGGAAGTCATGATGGGAAGAGTCATGAGAACCAGACTGAAACTACTGAAGCCAAGGCCCGCCGAAAATGTGCTGAATGCTCAGGCCAAGCAGATGGGGAATGCCAGCAAAATATTTCCGGAGTGAGCGGCTGGCGATCCCGTATTGGTGCGTAACTATGCTGGCAGAGCAAAATGGAAAAAAAATTGCCACATTAATGGCCGCACTGGACCTGTTTTTTACCAAATAACGGTGGGCAGGATTGACATGGTTACGTCATGCAGGACAGCTGCTTCCTCTTGCCGATTTCACAAACCACGTAGAAGAGAAGAAAATGCTGGTAAGAGGACGGCGTCGTATCTGTCTGTGACGAGACCTGAAAACGGCAAAACGTCATAGACGAAACGATGAAAAAGCAAGATGCAAAACTATGCCATAGTCAGCGACGCGGCGGTGCATATCGCCATTAGCTAGAATGGAGAGGCTCCGATCCACAGGAACACGTGTCACTGCGGGCCAGCGGCAGTGGGTCAGTGGAAGATGGCAAGGGAATAACACATAATGTCAATAGTGAGACGTCAACTGGTAGATCTCCAAACGCACCGGAACGGAGTGAACGCAAGAATGAAGCGAAGGAAAATGGACCCACAAAGAACAGTGAGGAGCAAGCTCTGATCCACCAGTCACCATTCGAGCCAGCCAAGATGTTCACAAGGAGTGGTTGGGAGGTGCGCAAGCCCATTCGGTTCCAAGCGGGCCAAACCTGACGGCCACGGGCTAGGGCCACTTCACTCCCAGGGGTGTGAGTTGTTGTGTCGATCATTGACTTTTTAGTGTTATCGGTTATTGACCTCATAAGAGTTACCCGTGAGTAAGCCATCGTCCTGAGAGTGAGCTTAAATATTGGTGCGTATTCTCGGCGGAGAAATATGTTGTAGTCCGAAATGTAAGTTACTCGAATAAAGTCTTCTTCTGTATAGTTGCAAACTCTGATTTATAACAACCCCGTTCCCGAGAAATACATCGGTTGAAGTTTGAACCAGTCAGTCACGTGGGTCATGTGATACTATCATTCCCAAAGTCAAAGAACGCCTCGACAAGATTCACTGTGGTGAACGCGAAAGGGGAAAATCAGACCGATCTGTTGAATTTGTGGTCTGCGTAACGTTTCGTTCAATTCGCTGGATAACAGCTGTAGGTTTGCATTTCGTTTCTCCTAATAGTGTTTGAAGCTTTCATAGCATGTAATGCACAAACATTTGGCACATTAGTGTGTTGCAAACATTGTAGAACAAACAATGGGGAAAGAACAAGGCAATTGAAATGTACTACCACCATGGTGGTGAGCAGAGAGTGACATAGGATTTCTTCCGCAAGGTCAGGTACTTCAAATCAAAATGCTGAACTATTTAGGATTTCGAAAGAACTGGTATTACTGATCAAGTGGTCCGCACCCGATAGAAGTGAAAAGTAAGTGAAAGTGAAAAGCACAAAATGGTGGTGCACCCCTTTTAACCCGTTGATTGTACTCGCCTTGAATTATGTGAAACTCGAATGCTTTAAGCAATGCGCCAGCATCCTCAAAACAAAGTGCATTCATTTGTCAGCCCCATTGTGCCAGCCCCAGATGCCAGAGTACAGTGCACGTGCCAAAGCCCTTGACATTGCTCTAGGAAGTAGCTGACGCTGTGCGTGTGCGGCTGACTGGGAGGGCAGCTGTGACCGTGACGCGGCTCGGTGCCAGGCCAGGTGTCGGAGTGGCTGCAGTAGGCGGCTAAGCGGCTACGCCAGACCTGTGGACTGATGGTGCCGCCGCTCCGACTGTAGCCGTGCGCCGCCCACCAGACCTGTGGACTGATGGTGCTGCCGCTCCGACTGTAGCCATGCGCCGCCCACCAGGCCTGTGGACTGATGGTGCTGCCGCTCCGACTGTAGCCATGCGCCGCCACCAGGCCTGTGAACTGATGGTGCCGCCGCTCCGGCTGCAGTCATGCGCCGCCCACCAGGCCCGCAGACTGATGGTGCCGCCGCTCCGGCAGCAGCCGTGCACCGCCCACCAGGCCTGCGGGCTGCTGGTGCCGCCGCTCCGGCTGAAGCCGTGCGCCGCCCCACCAGGCCTGCGGACTGCTGGTGCCGCCGCTCCGGCTGAAGCCGTGCGCCGCCCGCCAAACCTGCGGACTGATGGTGCGGCCGCTCCGGCTGAAGCCGTGCGCCGCCCGCCAGGCCTGCGGACTGCTGGTGCCGCCGCTCCGACTGTAGCCATGTGCCGCCCACCAGTGCGCCGAGTAGGCCGACGCTGGTGACCCCCAGCGGGCGCGCCGCCGCGCCGCCCGGCGGGCCCGATTGGGGCAGCCGGGCCCGCCATTAGTGATTGCACCCGTGACCCCCCCCCCCCCCGCCTGACTGGGTCTATTGCGGGACCCTAGGGCGTTAGATGGTGATACCGGCGTCCTCAGAACACTGAACTGTGTGAAAACTGCTCATGAAGGCTTTGCCGTATGAGAAAGACCCTGCGCTCGGCAAACGAATTTGGCTGAAAAGCTATGCAATGCAAATATCAAAGGCGTAAAATGAAGCCAACGTTTCAGTAGGATTTTACACACTTATTTCCGCTTTTGTGCGATATGTTCCCCAAACAACCTGGCGACTAACGTTCTGATAAGCATTCGAACCCGCGCAGCTTATTTCAGCGCGATTGGCTGCTGAGTGCCCACGTGAACGTGCTGTTCAGGCAGGGTTTGCGCGATTGGCTACTGAGTGCCCACGTGAACGTGCTGTTCAGGCAGGGTTTGCGCATTCCATTCCATTTGCGCGTCGAAGGAGCTACGGTCGTAGAGGGGCACGGGATGGTCAAATTAAAGGACAGTTCATCCCACATGGAGCTGGGGTGTAATAAAGCTAAGGGAAGACGCCGGATGTTACGCCATCGCAATAAATGGTCCAAAATAAGCTCATGCTTTACTTCCGCCGCTGCGTCAGTTTGTCGTTTGGGCCAAGTATGATCCGTTATGTCCGACCAACCCGGGTCATCACTGCAACTGATGCGTTATGATATTAGTAAAGGCTGTCATATGAGCATGGGTAGGATAAATGGCCGGGGATTGGCTTGCGCTTGATTCGGCTTGGATGAAGTTTATTCGGAATCTGACGCAAAGCAAATGAAGCCCGATCCGATTTCGACATAAAGATCCTTGAAAATGGGACTGAATCCGAGCTCAAAAGCAGAAGAGGTGCACATTTGAATTTTTGCATAGAAGGACATTGCCATCCATGCCCGAATCTGGTTTGCTAGCCTCTAGCCGCCTGTGAGAGGAAACTGAGGCATTATGGGTGAAATCGACAGGCTGGTCCCGCAAACCAAAACCACAAAAACAGACGTTCGGTGACTCAGTTATACACAAGCGTTTGCACGCTTGCTCCGCTGCGCTAATTTAAAATTTAGACATATAATTACCTATCTTTTGGGCGGCCTGCCGGCGAGAGAGGGCGCATTTTGCCTGCGCTTTCTGTGATATAGGCAAACCTATTCCATGCGACCGACGACTGATCGTGGAACGTGGCCAGTGATTTTGTCCCCTTCCATCAACTGTCCGCTTTTTGAATGACGGCAGCGCGCACTGTCGTTGCATTAAACAATATTGTATTGTATCGAACAGTGAAAAACGGTGGGTATCGGCCAAACCAATTTTCCTGCCTCGCGCCCCCGTGACGCTGCCTTATATACCACGTGATTGTCGGCTCGATAACCCACCAATGCATGCTACTCCCGGGTGCGCCGGTAACCTGAGTGAAGAGATGTAGCACACAACGTTTAAAACTGGGGAAAAGATAAAAATCCATCATACTCAGTTAAAACCATCCATCCACCCACCCGAGTGAAGACGTAACATGTTTTGCGGTTCGATTCACGGCTCTGCCTGCTCTGTGTGCCGAGATGTGACACCAAGCGTGTAAACCTGTGGAAAAGAGCTAAAGCCATCTTCCTCGCTCGTGTGTGCCCGACACGTGTAACGTGCAGCCCCGCACTTGTGACACCATCGAATTTCCCGTTTAATGGTATATCGCAGCATGCCAGTCTCGTGTTACTATGTGCCATAAGGGCGAAAATCCCACGTAAAGCCTAAAAATGGACGAAATCGGCAAATCACGTCTTCACAGCTGATGTGCACGTGTCACACGACACGTGCAGCGTTATATTGAACACGTCTGAATGATTGCCCGACCAGATTGCCTATGGAAGCATACGAGTCTCGACGTACTTGACTCCCCGGGTGCTGAGATGTCGCAAAAACGTGCAAGCCCCCAAAAGGGCACAATCGTGTGAATCCATAGTTTGGCACGTGGGCACCATGACTTGTGGCACGTGTCACCACACATTATCATCGCGCTCCTTCCATTCATCATCGAAGCGCGCCAACCCCGAGTTTGTTCGTGCCATGGGTGCCGAGATGTGGCACAAAACGTGCAAAACTCGTGGAAGAGAGCGAAATCCATCTGTGAGCCTGTGCCACGTGATACGTGTTACCGTACCATTTTGCAAGATACACGACCCTTCCCGTGTCGTTATCACCCACCGTTATCGAGATATCGGTGCGAGATGGCATAATCAGTCGGAGGCAATTCCTTACGGCGGCCAGTCACGTCATCAGACGACCGTTTGACCTCGAAACAACTTCCGGCGTCGGCCGAGACGCCGGACGGCGCCATTCCGTCGCAGCGTAGAAAGCCGCCATGCAGCCCATTAATCTAGGCTCATTTGCGATCAACATATGTCAAAACGTGACCAACAACAGTGTGATATACGGAGAGAGTGAGTCGCCGACAAGCTGATGTAATTTTCAACGCCAAATCATGAATAGTTTTGACGGTAGTAGCTTGCATATTCGGCACCGATTCTTAAAGCTTGGAATCTTGTAATTTGTCCTGCAATTTGTAACACGACGGTGCGTTGCACAAACTCCCGGTGCGACTGAAAGTGTAGCCGCGTCAAATGCGGATGTTGGGAAACAAAATCCACGCCTGTACGCGCACTGTGAACACAGCGACCGTCACACGGCGCGAGGTCGACCAGCATGCGTCAGCCGAGATTGTGCTTACGGAGGACCCGTCCGCCAGTGAACAGCCGGACAGACTGCACGCAATGCTACTAGAGAAGGCTATGCAGACGTGACGTCACCATAGGGCTAAAGTTTGGGAGCCCGTAGTATGGTTTTTGGCTGATACTACGCGAAGGTTGGTAGATACTAGCAGCATGATTACGAACGGAGATCTCGCCCGTGAACTGGGTAGCCACCCTGTTCTACATCTTGTGCCTGTGCCATGTGCCTGAATATTTATATGTATTGCTTCTTGCGAAACGTATATTTATTAACAAATAAATGAATATCATCCGTTATGTTAACAATACATTTATAAGTGGGCAATAACTGCCCAGTTGTCGTCGCACTGCAGTACCTAAATGGTGACATGTGAACATAAGACAATGTGTGGAGGGCAGGTGCCAAAAATTTCGCTGCTTCTTTACTATGATCTTGCTAGTCATTGGTTAACTTGCAGGTCCGTAGTGTCGGATGGGTAAGGTGAAAAAGGTACGCAGGGAATAATTCCCCGACTACCCTTATATACCCAATATTATTTCCGAGCTTAGAAATGGGTCATCACCCTTGGACTGGCACAAATTGCGAAACTTGCCGGACATCGTCCCATTCTGAGTAAAAATCTGCTATCTTGAACTGAAATAGTGTGCTCTGCATATACGCCTCCCGGGGGCCACCCCTCACTGCCTCCATTCGTGAAAGCCAACCCTGCATCCTGCCCGGCAACAGGAATGGCTACAGGCTACAGGATGTGCATTCCAACTTCTCAATGCGCGTCCCAGGCTGCTGCAAGCCTGTCTGGGCCGCCGTTTCTCATCTTCACTCCACGCTGTTGTTGTTGTATGTTGTACTCTTACACAGACTGTTTCTAAACACTCTCGGCTAGAGTTCTCCGGGATAAATCACTGGTGAATGGGTGAATGGGTTACCCCATCTCTCTGTTGAGGGCAGACTGGTAGGGTACTTCAGCAATAATTGTGTGGTTCTGGTGCAAACTAACGCCATTTCCCAGCCGAAAATGTTTCATTGAATGTGCCAGATCGAACAAGTTCGGCCTTTGAAAATATTCGTGTTTAAACCAACCCACAAAGAACAGCGTTTTCGCGCCGCCATAGCGCTGGCGCCATTTGACTTGGTCCCATGATGCCGTCAAAGCATTGCTACCTAGAATGCAGTAATGCGGGGGCTTAGAAGCTATATGAACTGTGGGTCGACACCTGGGCAGATTTAGCAAGCGTGGGTTGATCGAGAAGAAAACACTGAAAACACGTGACGAGCGTATTCCACCGACATAAAATGCATGTTTCCCGGGCCGCCGTATTATAGTTATCACTGCGTGCAGAGTGACCGTCGTTAGCTCTGTCGGGCTGTCGGGCGGGGACTTGGGCAAAACAAATAATTTTTATCGTCGTGAGACTTGCATTGTTGGCCGACAATGCTCCAGCAATGACATCGTATGTACAAAGTTGCACTCTTCGCGCACAAGTAAATATATTTAAAACTGGATGTCGTATCTTTGGAAATCACCGCTCGGGCGGGCCCTCAGACACTGAGTTATACGCCGCAGTAGGATCGACCGAAGACAATTTGAAACCCAAATCGGAAGAGTGTTTTACTGGCAGCTGATAGCGCCTCACCGGTGCTGTTAAATGCACAGGGTCTCAATGCAAACTTCGGGTTGGATTATAAGTACTGTTCCGGGCCGCTAATCTGCGGCAGCCCAGCCGCCGTTAGCTTTGCTTTGTGATAGGGTAATTTGAACAAAAACGGTCATGTGCTCCCATGCAAGATTCCATAGCTGGCCGATAGTGCTTCTACAGTAACATCGTTAGGACAAAGTTGCACCTTCCGCGCAAGTCAAAGCATTCTAAATTGAGCGCTGTATCTGTGCAAATCATCGCTTCACTCGATCAGCCAGTATTCCGCGATACGCCATCGGTGGTTCAACCGAAAAATCGAAACTAGTCTGACAAATGAGTTGTGCTGGAAGTTGATAGCCCTATATCCGTGCTTTCAAATGGACACGTCTGCAATATTGGAGTTTGATTATACGCATTTACGCATACGCACACGCATACGCGTTTCCATGACCAATATCTGGCCACCACTCCACGTGTCAGTCGTTATGCGCCGACAACTGATAAGAGCAAAAAATGTCAGAACAGTCATGTCAGTCAGTGGGAAATTTACATAACCGACCGAGTGCTCCCACAGCGACATTGTGTGCGCAAGGTTGCAACTTCCCCGCACAAGCAAAAGCATTTCAAGCCGGACGCCGTGTCTTTGCAAATCATCGCTCCAGCCGCCCCGCCATTATTCGGTGATGTACTGTTGAAGTATCCGTCCCAAAAATCGAAATCAAAGTATAAACAATAAGTGCACTGGCAGCTGCTGGTCCTATAGCAGTGGTTTTTAAGTGTGTTAAGATTGTTGAACTATAAGGTGCCATGGAGACCGATGTCTTCTCGAAAGCCCCAAAGGAGACCGAAGTCAACGACACATTTGATATATCCGAGAATGAAAGGCAGTTACTGCGGAAAAAAATCCCTAACTAAGAGCCCGAAATTGCCCACAAAAGGTATTCTTTCTCACTCACAACACTAGATTTTGACGCGTCATGTATTTTTGGGTCATTTATGACGTCCAAGATTTGAGGCCGTTGTCTGAATTGTTGTCGGTGACCTCTAGCTAGAAAAATGGATGAGTGTAGGAGCCTCGGTGCCTTGTTTCGCTAAGGAATGCATGTAAGGAATCATGGAATGATATGGCAATGCTTCATTAACGTCGAGCTATCGAACGAACACAGCAGCAATCTCCGCACCTGACCATATTACTTTCCCGGGGTACTGCGTTATGGTTAGCACTCTGCGTCCCGGCCCGGAGCCGCCGATAACCTGCGCTGCGGAGCGAGTGATTTTAAACAAAGTCACGGTGCGCCGGTGCTGCGACTGGACGTATGCCGGATGGATAACGCTGCCCATCATTGACCTGTACGGCATGATGCCCGCTATGTTGTGTCAATATGCTCTTATCATTGTAACACCGGTTCCCGCGCTCAAGTAAACGTCTTGTGTTGGTACCGTGATAAGTTGCTCTCTGTCCTGCCAACGTAATCATCGTCCTGGGGGGCACAAGTGGTTTTTAGCGCGCATGCGCTGTGGAGCGTCGTACACATCTACGTTTGGGTTCGATATCAAGAGCTGCGGCCTTCCTTTTGTAGATCTTTTCTTCTTTCGCGTGTTCTCGCAAGCTACGTGGGTGGTCACGGGACCCGGCCAATCACAGGCCGTGGGAGTAGAGTCACATGGGCCTGGGGGTCGGGGTCTGCGTTGGGTCAGTGGTGATCCGGGCGGGCCGCCTGGAAGGTAACCAGCCTCTCGTTGATTATTCCCGACGTAGCTGGGCTCCTTTACCTTCCGCTCCCTTTGACTGCCCACATCCGGTCCTTCTACTACCCTCAGGCTTCTCGTTGATATACACGACGTACAGCGTGTCCTTGTCCATCCATTGCTATCCACCGATGTTGACACAGTCGTAGTGAGCCGTGTTGTTTACCGACAACTGCTACTGCCCCTTGGGGATCAGAGCCGCCGGTGTACTCTTACCGCACAGGGTTCTAGTGATGTAGGGAAATTGTGAATGACTTCACGTGCCTATATACTCCTGTGATCAATATACCCTATTTTGGTTAAACGCCTTTGGTCTACTAGAGATTAAATCGAGCCCGCCCAACATAAGTGTTTACAATTTTGGACTGGTGCAGTGGACATGGGACATTTGTCATTGTTAATTAATATCTTTGACATTTTGCACTGGACACGGACAATGTTATGACAGGCAGCAGGGTTACTGGATGGAAACACTTCAATCACAACACGCGATGCATCACTGCTCGCCGGGACGGTGTGGGCGATGAAAGAAATAAATTGAATGCAGGCAACTAAAATCTATCCGAAGTTAGATGAACTTTTTACCTTTTTGGAATCTGAGATAACCGAGTAATGATCCCGTTGTACCTTCACCTGTTCTATACAGGTCCACTCAACGCAGCTGATATCCAAACATAGCGTCAATGCTGCACCAGCCAAATCACGTGTCTGACTTGAACCAAATGATTAATCTGACTTTTCTTGGTCCGTGAGGTCCCGCCCAAAAGCCCAAAATGTCCCACCGGTCACTACTGCATAACGACGGAAAATACATTGCATAACTAGTATATTGCAACATAAGATCTCAGCAGCATGATTTCACGACCATACCCCATTGCAGTCAAATACACATTTATCACATGGCCAACTTATTAACAGGCTAGTGCCGGCAGGAGTCCAGACAGAGCGTAGCCCCGCTACTAAAAAAGTTGAAGAAATTCCTTGCTGGCATAGGCGAAAGACACGGTCGGCCAGTTAAGCACACGACACTGCACAAACCGGCGAATGAGTTCCTCTCGCAGACACGGACAGGGAGCTCAGCCATGGCCATGTCTGCATGTACAGACCGGCCTCGGTCATCACGTCTGCGTGTACAGACCGACCGCCGCCATCACGTTTGCGTGTACAGACCGACCGCCGCCATCACGTCTGCGTGTACAGACCGGCCGCCGCCATCACGTCTGCGTGTACAGACCGACAGCGGCCATCACGTCTGCGTGTACAGACTGGCGGCGAACACGATGTCGCGTTTGATGTCGGTGCTGGCCTGGCTCGCCTTCTCATAGAGCGTGGGGTTGCCGATGGTCCGGGCGGCGTTCCTGACATCGCGCAGCGTCTCATCCAGCCGCTGGATGCAGCGCACGATGATGCCCTCCTGCACGTCCGTCAGCTGCACGATGTTGTTGAACGTCTGCGGCAGACCGGATGGCGCTGAAGCCGGGCCGAAGCCGAGACCGAGCGCGGTGCAGCGGCGGAAGTGAAGGGAGCTGACAGGTGCCCGGTGACACCGGCCAGGCAGCCAGACACGGCAAAAGGCGCGGATGAACGCGACCGCACGGTCAATTATTTTGCGCAGTTGATTCTGCTTCCCGTTTGAAATACACAAGCTCAGCGCTATCGGAGAGGCGTTGCCCGCAGCTTACGTTCTCTTTTCCACATATGGTTTGATACCGCATATCATCCTAGCATTAAGCGACCGGCGGATCAGGCGATACAAAATCAATATTATCAATCTGGCATTGACATCATTATGCCTTGGTGAATGGGAAACGCACTCCCATATGGTGCCTGCTATGGCACTTCATGTGAATTTGTAACACCACGGCAGACGGTCCGCTATCAATGCGGCACGACTTCTTACATCAAATTGCACCATATTTGAACAGCCTAGGATTCGATCCCTGCACTCCAGTTCTGTGCCATCTGGATTCGCTTGTATCACGTAATTTGGACCTGATCTGGGCCCTTTCACTCTTGCAATTCATGCAAGTCTTTGGAATTTGGACCTATTCCCCCTGGTATGTCATGCTCGTATAATTGGGTCGACTTGAAACTGATATGAAACAAATCTCCGTTTTCGTCCTACCATTCTGCAAGTTAAATGATCGATAAGCGGCGTCTTTCGGCAGGAAGCATGATGTGCAACGAACACAATCGTTAACACTGTCGTCGCTTATCTCATAACATCTCAAAATATTTTGCACATGAGATGCAGTGGATGACAATGGGCGTTCTGCAGTTTGATACTTTTTTAAGTTAGAAAATCAAGAAGACAATTACATCCATCCAGCGACATTCGTGAATGCTTGTAATCATTTTCACGGCGGAACTCGAATCTATAATAATTAGCTCAAATACATTTATAATCGCCCAGAACTCTACTTGTACTGATTTCGTTGCACAGCTATAAACGCACGTGGGTCACCCGGAACTGCACCGTGGTATTACATACGCTTTACACTGAGGAACCGCCCTGTGACGCACCAACACAATGAAATCAGATGTCCTCCCTCCATAAACGTGGTCTTTTAGTATCGCTTTAACTTTCGGATTGCCAAAATTAACTAAATAGCTCTAACATTCCTGCGGCAAAGGAGCTTCAATTGCATCCCTGAACAGGAATAGGAAACCTTATCTGCAGCCCTTTTCAAAGAATCACCCGAATATTCCATTCACGAGTCACCGACCCCTACCGCCTTAATGACCCGAGGTTCCCAAGTTCTTGCTAGTTTGCCCGAAAACTCTCAATCCACAAGCACTTAGCCGGAGCTAGCAAAAGGTTCCAGTCTCCTCGATAGTATCGATCAGGAAATTCTCGCTGCCGAGCGCGGCCAAGCTGACTACGCCCGGGCGGTGCCCTCTTACCATGCCTCGGGCCCACTCGAACACCACCTCCACCAGGCCAAAGTTCAGCATCTCCTCGTGTTTCTCGGCGTCGCCCAGGTGACATTCGTTCTGGCAGTGGTCGATCTCCCGGGCCACACTGATCAGCTCCTCCTTACCCTGCAGTGGTCACACGGGACACGGCGGCGGTCACACGGGACGCAGCAGCGGTCACACGGGACACAGTGGCGGTCACACGGGACACAGTGGCGGTCACACGGGACACAGCGGCGGTCACACGAGGCACAGCGGTGGTCACACAGGGCACAGCGGTGGTCACACGGGACACAGCGGTGGTCACACGGGACACAGCGACGGTCACACGGGACACAGTGGCGGTCACACAGGGCACAGTGGCGGTTACACAGGGCACAGCGGTGGTCACACGGGACACAGCGACGGTCACACGGGACACAGTGGCGGTCACACAGGGCACAGCGGTGGTCACACGGGACACAGCGGTGGTCACACGGGGCACAGTGGCGGTCACACGGGACACAGTGGCGCGAGACATTGACCAGCGCGGCGGCACAACACTCCTGATGAGCCAGCTGGACCACACGCAAAACATTACACGACGCAAGGCACGGCTATTTAGTACTAGTGTCAGGGATACCCAGGCGCCGTGAAGGGTCCAATAGCCCGGCGCCTTAGAGTCAGCTCTTGAGCACCTGAGTGGTCGATAAGCTCACAGGCGCAGCACGCTCCCTGCTGGGGTGCTGACGTCCGCTCTGGTCTAAGTGTTCTGATGGACGCCATATTTTGCCTGCTGCGGTGTTGGCGCCAGCTCTGTCACCGCGAACGGCTCGGGCGTTGACACATGCCGCACGTTACCTTCTCGAGCGCCGGCAGTAGCTGCGGCTCGCTGCAGCGCTTCTGCTCGAACACGAGTGCCGAGAGCAGGGCGGCGATCTCGGCCGGCTCGCGCCGCGTCAGCACGTCGTGGAACACCAACTCCGTCACGAGCAGCTCGCGGTATCCCATCTCGCAGCCCACCCGGCCCTTCATCTTCACTGTGAAACAGCGGGGCGCAGAGCGTCAGAGGACGCTCCGCGGCCCGCCCCAGCGCAGCGCCGCAGCTCAGATCAGCGGCTTTTCAGACAGGACTTCAGCCACGATCGAGCCCGTATAGCTTGTGCAGAGTGATCGATGACGATCAGCTCAGCAAGAGCCTCACCAACTCGGTCCCAGGCTATTCTCCGCACTTGGCGTTTCACGAAACATTCGTTCAGATCAATATCGCGTTGGCGCGCGCAATGGCGCAGGGGAAAAGCGTACCAAAACGCTGACTGACATCATGAAAATGAAAATTATTTCACAGCGCCGCAGAGGCATTCAGCAGAACAAAACGTAGGACATATAAACATCGGGGCGCAGTGAACACAAAACTGCATATGGCAAGTCATGAAAGATCCCGGGCCGCTGACGCTCTTCCTTGACACACGCGATCGACGGATCTGCCACACGGTGTCATTTACTTATTTACCGACACATCAATTACGGCTGGCTTTTAGCACCAAGTTTGCCATCAATAGTTATATGTAAGAATAACATAATGAAAATGCAAGAAGCACTCGCTAGTGTAGTTTCAAAATCGGAGGACAGAGGGGAACTGTGTGGAATATCCAAAAAGAGCATTCCATAACACACAGATAGGAGACAATCTCAGAAAGATTGGTGCCGAAACAAATTTGAAGTTAAGCATTCTCGGGAAGCGTGGGTCCTATCGCGCCCTCTTCCTATATCTGCGTACAACACTCTGTCGGAACATTAACAGCCAGCAACATCACGCATCAGTCATGACAGCAAAGACGGGAACAGTACAGGCACTGTTTTCCTGCGCATTTTCGAAAGCATCAAAATGGAACGATTTACAAATCGCTACAAACGAATCACAGCCCAAGTATAAAATTTTGTGTTCCTGAAAGACAAAACGTCCCCTGCATCATCGACTTAGGTAAATGTGCTCTAGAGCATTCTCAGCAGCTGGAGCCACCTGCCCCCTCCCCCTCCCCCCGGCCTCCTCAGACCGCACGGGCAGGCATGCGACGGCCACTTACCGACGTTGTTCTTGTCGACGTAGCTGAGGTGGCGGAGCACGTTAACGCGCAGCTGGTACTCGGGGCGCAGCCGGAGCGAGGCATCCGACAGGCGGAACTGCAGGTCGGCGATCTCGTCCTGCACCGCGCGGTACGCGCTCACCGCCTCCAGCTGCCGGTACACACACACACACACACACACACCGGTCAGCGCTCGCGCTCCGGCGGCCAGCCCGGCGTCACACAGAGACGTTCGCAGAGCACATCAGGGCGCCGTCGGCAGTGTAACCACCGTTAGTACGGGCGAGCCAGCTGACAAACGAAACATCGCCACAGCTCAGTCAGCTTCCAGGCTGGAGCCGGCAACACGGCTCGGGGTATACACAGTTGGCTGTGTGGTTGTGGACCGCGTACCCACGCACGCACGCACGCAAGCACACAAGCACGCACGCACGCACCGGCTTGTCAGGCACAAACACAATAAGATCGCGCTCTCATAGCTCATGTACTTCACAATTTGCCTCGACCCCAACGATATAACCAATAATAACTCCTTTAAATATTGTCCTAAGGTCCTTGGATATTGTCATTACAAGATATATGAGAACGACGACCACCAAATTACGCTAAAACCTACATAGGGACACACAGAACACGCACCAGACACACGTTCTCACAGGTTAATGAAGATTCGCCAGAACAACTTACACATGAATGGCTGGAGATTATTCATGCCTGACTCACAGTCTCGGGAAACAGTCGGCTCTAGACACACACCAACTGCATCGACTCACCCACCGTCTCGGGGAACAGCCGGTTTTAGACATACTCCAACTGCACTGACTCACAGTCTCGGGAACAGCTGGCTTTAGGCATACTCCAACTGCCATGACTCGCTCACCGTCTCGGGGAACAGCGGGCTCTGGATGCATTCGAACTCCAGCAGACGCTGCCGGAGCCGCTCCAGACTGGCTAAGTCGTCCGCCAGCTCGATCTGGTTGACGTGCAGCTGGCGGGCCGCGACGCCGGCGGCCGCCGCCAGCTCCCGGATGGCGCGCGCGCACGACTCGGACGGCGGGTTGTCGGCGAACCGCGGCAGCTGCCGCCTCTTGATGTCGTCCACGACCTTGGAGGCCTCCACTGCGGGCGTCGCAACCAAATAACTCAGTAAGCTCTGTAATAATCATACACCGTAACACAGGTGAGAATGGGATGGCAGCGAGCAGAGGCACGACCGACTCTACGATCAGGACTGCCGAGGGGCCGGATCGGAGCCGCCGCACCCGGCCGCAGGTCCGACGCGGGTCGGCGCGGCGGCCGCCTCACCTTTGACCGTCTTGGTCAGCAGCTGGTCGACGTCTGCCCGGGTCACCGTGTGCAGGCCGTAGGTGGCCGGGCCCACCGGCTCCAGCAGCTGGTCCGAGACGGCTTGGCGCATGCGCCAGGCGACCGGAGACGTGTCGTCGGGCCGCACGCCGCCCTCACACGCCAGCACTGAGAACGTGTGGCCGGCTGACCGCTGGAACTGCGGCCGGCCAGGGTCGGCCCGGGTCAGCTGGGTCTGCCAGGGTGGCCACGGTCCGGGCCGGCCCGCGAAGACCGAACCCACGTACTGCACACCGTCCTCACAGGGGAAAAGCGGGGGGGGGGGGGGGGGTGGATATAACACCCCTGCCCGAGGAATGTACGCATGCCAAGTGACGGCCACGGGCACGACGTAAGTCCCCTAACAGTCACACTTCAGAGGGCAGCGCAGGGCTGACAGCTCGCTCAAGCTCGTTGAAACATAACACTGTACGGCGTGTACATCTCCAGAAACGACACTTACCCCTTTCAGTTTTCTATTCGTGGCTTGACCATGGGCAGGTCCTCTTTCTGCCACTGATTGACGTCAGCTTTGAATCGGGCCCTTCTGTGACCCGACCCTTTAGTGACGTATCACCCTAACGCCAAATCGCCCAATGACGCACACGTAACAACCCATTTCCCATTTCCATCAGTCCGCGCCCTGTATCTGCCGGGCTGATCAGACACAGCACCAGTGCGGCGCTGGAGCCCGCCCGCGGCCGGCCGCCCGACACAGCACCAGTGCGGCGCTGGAGCCCGCGCCGCGGCCGGCCGCCAGACACAGCACCAGTGCGGCGCTGGAGCCCGCCCGCGGCCGGCCGCCCGACACAGCACCAGTGCGGCGCTGGAGCCCGCACCGCGGCCGGCGCCCGACACAGCACCAGTGGCGCCGGAGCCCGCACCGCGGCCGGCCGCCAGACACGCACCAGTGCGGCGCTGGAGCCCGCACCGCGGCCGGCCGCCAGACACACCAGTGCGGCGCTGGAGCCCGCACCGCGGCTGGCCGCCAGACACGGCACCAGTGCGGCGCTGGAGCCCGCACCGCGGCTGGCCGCCAGACACGGCACCAGTGCGGCGCTGGAGCCCGCACCGCGGCCGGCCGCCAGACACAGCACCAGTGCGGCGCCGGAGCCCGCACCGCGGCTGGCCGCCCGACACGCCGGCGGCCGCCCGGTCCGCAGCCACCTGAAGCACGACGCCGATCCGGCGGGACAGCGTGTCCGTGGAGAAGACCACCAGCTGGCCGACGCTCTCCAACGCCTTGACGCCGGCATTCGTGGCGTACAGCCGCTCCTGACGGGATGAGGCATGCGCGAGTCAGCGGCGGAGGACGGCCTCCTCCTGCCTGCCACTCGGCATGGCGCCACGGCACTGGCAGACACCAGACGCGGCTCGAAACAGCCACGGCTCCTGAACCTTACGGTGGGTTCAACTATAAAAAAACGACTTGAAACAATCACTGCAATGTGCAAGATAGTGTTGGAAAAATCAACGCTTCCTGGTATCATGTACAGAGTTTCAGAACATTTTGCACTCCAGGATTATGACTGGGCAAAATGAAATATTTCGTACTCCACCATGGCGTAACAAAGGAAAAACTCCCTTTTCCTTTCTGTTTCAGGACAAAATGAAACTAGAAGGTACAGCGGATTGGGACGTGCTGCTTAAATCATGAGCCATGTATCGATATTTGCAAGAGCACAAATCGTGCACCGATCAGACTTGAATGCCCAATAGCAAGCAGCCTGTGTTGCCACCTAGCTGTACCACAAATCATGATTGGAAATGTGAAAAATAAAAGGGATGAATTTTGAATGAAACCATCTTTGAACAATACCGAGAAATGAGAGACCAGAAACAGAATCGCACCGGTCCGTAGATTAGTAAAGCTCTCAGTTCCTATGCCCTACGCGGACCAACTCAAAATCAAACATGATCTAACCTACCATTAACTACGAACCGCATCAACTGCCTAGGATGCAACGAACGGTGACAAGCACCACACACCCAAGCACCTACCACGGACGGCCACTTACTCACGCTCCATCACTCTGTCATGACGATGCAAATGTGAGAATCACCCACAATTCTGCGTCGGAAACGTCTTAACTATTCAGTGGCTTGCGCCCGCCTCCCAGCTCATGTTGAACGTTGAACATAGCAAAACTCTCCGATTGGTTGAAATGACTCGCCTCCTCCTGACTGATTTGTCAAGACCATAAATATTATGCTCGCGCTCAGGCCTTAAAACATATTTGTGAACATTCCGAAGGAAGCTGCATAGAGATGGTATCACAATTGCGAAGGAATTATTTGTAGCCGTCCGGAACCGCCCTGTGGTTGGACTTCTGGCCCATTCTCGGTATCCGGAGTACGACAATGTAAAGACAGCTAACAGGACAGCTACAGGGAGTGAAACGACATTAAATTTGTCATTTAAAGGTATGAAATTAAAGCTGGTAATTCAAGCTTTCTAAAAAATCCCTTTCAGACGAAAAACGTTGCTTTAAATAGCCAAAAAACTGTTCGGAGACAGCCATCTCACTCCGGCAAAAACTTCAGGGAGACTAGAGTGACATGAGCCCATTCATTTGGTCTGACAAATTGAGGAAGGAGCGGAATTAATTATGGCAAAAACGTCCGTAACTTGGAACAAAAGCCATCATATCTCGCAATGTCGGTTAAGGCGCATACAAAATCCATCAATACATTTTATTATCCACTGGAGTCAGCGGAGTGACTGAATCCGATTCCTTTTGGCCGGCACGGACAGGTCTGTCAGACATTGTACTTGCGTTGGCTCGGTAAATAAGTTACGAGTGCTGTCTGTCTCTATTGTTCGGCTGGGACATACAGGGCCTCGTGTGTTGTCCGGGAGTTGGAAGGTCGAGGGCATGCAGGTTTTGCCGTTTTTAAAGCCCGTTACTAGGTGGAGCGTAAGTGGCGTGACAGTGGTGGAGCGTGAGTAGCGTGACAGTGGTGGAGCGTGAGTAGGTCGCCATCTGTGGCACACTCATTGGCATTCTTTTGTTTCATTCTTCACTGGTCAGATTCAAACTTATTTTCCGAAACTGCGCCGCCCACTAGGCGACTTGTTGGTGACTTCGGGCGAATTGCATAAGAAGCTTAATTTTTTACAACAATACATTGGGAGAAAACAACTTGCCTAGATCCATAGTAGAATAAGTTTCTTCACACACACACACACACACACGCGCACGCGCACGCGCACTCCTCTCTCTCTCTCCCTCTCCCTCTCCCTCTCCCTCTCCCTCTCCCTCTCCCTCTCCTCTCCCTCTCCTCTCCCTCTCTCTCTCTCTCTCTCTCTCCTCTCTCTCTCTCTCTCTCTCTCTCTCTCTCTCTCTCTCTATCTCTCTCTCTCTCTCTCTCTCTCTCTCTCTCTCTCTCCTTCCAACACTGATGTGCATTGCTACCTACAAAAAGCCAGTTACGTAAGACCACAACAGCGTATAGCGTAATTCCAGACGCAACCGGCATAGCATAGCCTAGACCCTTGCCAGGGGCTAGGTTGCGAGGTTTTGAGCAGGCGGCGACCGGCGGCCTGGCGGTCCGCCGCGCGAGGGCGTCTCTCACCCGGACACCGTCGCGCATCTGGAGGTAGTCGCGGCAGGCGGTGAAGAACGGGTCGATGTCGGCACATGACCTGTCCACCGACGGCCGCTGTTGCTCCACGCTCGCCTGCAGCCTGCAGAGGCCCGGTCAGGGGTCAGGTGGCGGCAAACGACCCGGCGACGGCCGGCTGCCACCGCTGCTGCCGCTCTGCTCGCAATGGACGACGAGAAGGCGCAGCTGGCGGCGGGCTCACTCATGACCGCGAGCTCGGCTGTGGGCCGGACCCAGGCCACTCGCCTGGCGACCCGTCCCTCAGCTGTGGGCCGGACCCAGGCCGCTCGCCTGGCGACCCGTCCCTCAGCTGTGGGCCGGACCCAGGCCAATCGTCTGGCGGTCCGTCCCTCCGCGCTACATGCAGCGTCTAACTATGATCACAACAAACAGGTTGGATGCATCGTGAAATAGCGGGATGTAATATTCACTCTTCGTACAGTGGACTTTTTCTGAGGGAACGCAACTGCTTGCCATGCTGGCGCCGACTGCACAGGCTGATGAGACAGGTCTGAGCGAGCAGACATGGCCGCTACATGAGTCCTCCTCTACGGCGCTTCAGAACAGGGTAAGGTCGAAAAAGTTAAGGAAAGGGAAAAGCGGCAAAACGAAAGCAAGTATGCAATGGATCATTCGCCGTTGGCATGTTGGGTTGCCTGGCTCGGAGTCGGGCACAGAACTATAACCATTCACAACAGTCCAGTATACGGCAAAATACGCCATACACCAACATGTCACAATCTAGCAAGCCAGAAAAAATGCATTTAACTTGTCTTTGAATTCGGTTAACATTGAGGTGAAAAACATGGCAACAAACCCAGCTGGAATGAGAAATCCTTACCAAGAAGATTTGGTAAAGACGCCTATACACAATACAAATTATGAGGCATCGGCTTTACGGGTTAATCACGAGATTCGCATAGAAGTAAACAGATGACCTTAACAGGCCAGAAAACCAAGCAGGCGTTAAGTCACTTGAAGTAAGAAACACGTACACGAGCATTCAGCTGATGAGCTCGCCATGTAAATCATGTATAATTTCATCTCGTATCATATTTCTCAACGAAACACCTGGGTGGTTGCAGGTACTTCACAAAATAAGCGGCACTCAAGTCGCAAGAAAATTCTGATAACGGAAAAATATAGGCTCTATCAATCCTAATCTGCTGGACATTCTCCAGTACAGGGACGCACCTAGACAGCCGCTGTTCATTTTCAGCCCGTGTCTTTTGACCGTCGACCTCGGCGAAGCTACTCTTCATGATGTCCTCGATTCGCAGCTGCTGAATACGCAAAAGGTTCAATATCATGCTGTAGGTGAGATGGAACTGCGACACCAGCTGTGTTGGCTTTCCTGTCGACAAAGCAAGACCGTCCGAAGTGATAACATAACATACAGCGAACTGGAAACATGAAACTCTGTATATAGTCCCTGGCCACCCCTACAAGTAACAGTATCACAACAGAGATTGTGTCCAGTGCCAGGGACTCCGCCGTCTTAAGCCCACGCTGGCGGACATGATCAGCAGCATGGTTCGTGATCACTCGCTCAGCCACCGGTAGATCGGTCGGCGGCTGGAGTTTCTACCTGCGTAACATGTTGCAGGACATACACATGAGCGGACGAACCGAATGGTAGGTTCCCACGTTGGCATACGGCCAAAAGACTGTCATAGTAATCCATCCCCCGATCCGCTAGCAGCCATGCCAGCCCTGCACTCGTGGTCGGCCGCGAACACCCACTAAAACTGGAGCGTGCACCCGCTCCGAAACCGCCGAAGCAACGAGTCGCGGTACTCAATAACCGCTCAACGGGCCCCCGGACATGAGGGGACGTTCCACCCCAGCTGCAGAGAAAGCCAAACTGACCCAGCATCATGCCCTGTAGCTCAGAGCTCTCGGGCACTTCGTGCTTGCACATGATGATGACGGTGCCGGTGGGGTCGAGACCCCGCCGGCCTGCTCGGCCCGCCATCTGGATGTATTCGCCTGAAACAAAGGAAGGACTTGCGGCCAACCGACGGACGACTGCTGCCTCCACGAGACACACGATCCGGGAGATATTCCGCACAGTGCTTACAAAGTGAGCGACGTCGGCCTGGAGTAATCAAATGTTACCAAAGCAGCGCCAGTTGATGTCCCACGTAAACTTGATGCACTGCAGGCATCTTGACGAGGAACGAGTGCATTTCACACCTTTGAACGATTGCCGGTGTACGCAGTTTTTTTTTGCGCACGAGCAGTCTTGAAGCTCCGTCATGAGCCGTTGGAAAAAGGCACATAATTTCAAATTAAGTGTGACACGACCAGTGCCAAACGGAAGGAAAATGGCCGGAAGATATCATTAAATATTTCAAGTGCAAGTGACGCTGGACTGATAAAGGGTAACATGAAAAACGTAATACGTACCTAAGGGTAATCAAACTGGAGGCCAAGACATTTTGCCCTCGCGTTTTAAGTCACACCCAAGGTAAAAATGTTCACTTGAATAACCTTAAGCCAACAATAAAGCTGCAATCTATAAGCCACTACAAGTTCTTTAAGACAATGACCAAACAATTTGTGTAAGAGGCATAACAAAGATTACCGAGCAATTAGCTCGCACACCTCTTTCCTAAGAGAGCGCCCAGCATGACCGGAATAGAACCAAGACAAAAGACCGCATACCCCATGAGCAGTGTACCGCAGTGTCCCGCGTAGTCACGCCTACGACAAATTCAGCGGACGAAAACGTCGGTAGAGCGAGATCCGGTGGATTTTGGTAGCCTCTATAGCTCCGTGTAGTCCTGCCCACGATAAATTCAGCGGACGCATAACGTCCGTAGAGCGAGATCCGGTGGATTTTGGTGGACTCCATAGCTCCATGTAGTCCCGCCTACGACAAATTCAGCGGCAGCATAACGTCGGTAGAGCGAGATCCGGTGGATTTTGGTGGCCTCTACAGCTCAGTGTAGTCCCGCGCACGACAAACTCAGCGGACGCATAACGCCGGTAGAGCGAGATCCGGTGGATTTTGGTAGCCTCTGTAGCTTGGGGCTTCGTACGCCTGTAAGATGAGAGCAAACAGAGAACGCCGGGGTAATTGAGCTATTAGAGGCTCTGTACCCAAATGCACTCCTGAGCATCTGTCGCCGCCGCCCCAGCTCCAGGAGTCCGGCTGGGCCTGCCACCCACCTGGTAAAAGGGTGCGGAACCCTTTGCCGTCGTGTTTGCGGATGGAGTCGAAGATCACAGTGCGGGCTGGCATGTTCACCCCCATGGCGAACGTCTCCGTGGCAAAGAGAAGCTGCAGTGTGGGACAAACCACGCTAGACGGTCACCCGGAGGGAACAAACATCATGGCTCAAAAGGGCATACAATGAGCTGTGAAACGTGGTGAAGACAATATGCTGGTGGCAAATTTGTGCTGAAAAACGAAGCGGTCCTTAAGGTGACTTCTAGAATACAGGGTACGTGAAAACGAACATATGCCAGTGGCGAACATGATTTGGCACAAACTAACAGCCGTGGCCCGCTTACAGATGAGATCCAAATCGCACACCCAACCATGCGCCTCAAAACAAAATCAATTTCCTCCGCGCGCACTATCGCGCAGAGGGTGTGCATCGGCGCGGTTCAGATGCAATCTGTTGGGCACGCCCGACACCAGCCCCGGTAGACAGCCTTGAGGGGGCGGACCCCGTGCCCGCCAGTCACCTTGACGAGGCCGCGCTGGAACAGCATCTCAATGACCTCCTTCAGGATGGGCAGAATGCCGCTGTGGTGAACGCCCACGCCGCGCGCCAGCAGCTCCGACATCTGGGTCACCTGCGGCAGCGGACCGTGACACCCAGACAGCCGACAGAGCAGCGCCTGCCCGGCTGAGCGTCGCGGCTCGCCCCCCCCCCCCCCCTGCCTCCCAGCAGACCGTGCCACCCAGACGGCCCGACAGAGCACCCCCTCCCGCCTCCCAGCGGACCGTGCACCCAGAGAGCCGACAGAGCACCCCCCCTCCCGCCTCCCAGTGGACCGTGTCACCCAGACCTGACAGAGCACCCCCCCCCCCCCTCCCGCCTCCCAGTGGACCGTGTCACCCAGACAGCTGACAGAGCACCCCCCTCCCGCCTCCCGGCGGACCGTGCCACCCAGACAGCCGACAGAGCACCCCCCTCCCGCCTCCCAGGGGACCGTGTCACCCAGACAGCTGACAGAGCGGCGCACGCCCGGCTGTGGACCGCTCCTCTCCGCCTCCCCCCCCCCTCCCCACCACCACCCTTCCAGCGGACCGCGTTACCCAAATAGCCCGGCTGAGCGCCACCACAAGCTCCCTGAGACGGTACACGGCCCCCCGGCTGCTGCTGAGTGGTGTTTGAACGACGGGCGGGCATACCGGTGGCGGCGGGCTGGATGCACCGACAAGACGCATTGCAAGCCGACGACCGTTTTCCAGCGGTTCGGTCGATGCCGTTCTGGGACAGATTTGCATAACAAACCGTTCGCATATCACTCGGACAGATGCTGAGCAGAGCGGCGTGCCCGCCACTAACCTGCGGCAGCTTCTGATCGGACAGATGCTGAACTGGGCGGCGTGCCCGCCACTAACCTGCGGCAGCTTCTGATCGGGTGCTGTCAGCCGCTGCAGGCAGCGATTGAAGAAGTAGCGGATCTCGTTCTTCTCGCGCTCGGTGGTCAGCGCCAGCGAGGTGAGTGAGGCGGCGTTAGAGTCGCAGCGCGCGCGCGAGAACGTGAAGGCCACCACTGGCAGCAGCTCGCGGCGGCGCAGGTGCTCCACCAGACCGATCCACGTGTTACGTTCCTGCTGCGGCCCGCCGCCATGGCCGCCTCCGTGGCCTCCGTGGCCGCCGTGGCCGCCCCTGCCGCCGCCACCAGCGCCGCGGGCCCCGCGACTGTCCCTAGCGCTCGTGCCGCCCTTCTTTATAGCGCCCTTCTTCGCCTCCATCGCTTGCAGGTACCTGAAAACGGGTTCGCGTAGTCAGATACACCGGCTTGCGGTCTTTTTTAAATGGTTTAATTACCCAATTTTCGGTTATGCAAAGCTACTCACACCCGGACATGGTACATCCTGTCTCCAGCCAGCCATGCCAAAAGTCCTGCCGTGACAAAAAAACTAATTTATTCCGAAAATATCACGCATGCACCGGTGGCCAGGGATTGTGCGTTACCAACCACTACATAAGCACGGTAAGAAGCAGCTGGCGGTACTGAACTCCGCAGCACCGTAGACCAGTGGCAACGCCGCTGGAGGCTTGCCAATATCAAGCGCTTACCCTGGCGTGATGAACTGGCCCCGTGAGTCCAGCACGAGGAACCTGTCGTCCCTCGACTTGCCGCCCTGGCCCGTGTAGAGGAAATGCTCCAGGGGCACGGGCCGCTTTGCAGTGCTTATCACCCGCAGCTTCCGTTTCTGTCGATCAGGCGGAGCGTGTCCGATCAGACGGAACGTGCCCGATCAGGCGGAGCGTGTCCGATCACACGGAGCGTGTCCGATCAGGCGGAGCGTGTCTGATCAGACGGAGCGCGCCCGGTCAGAGGGAGCGCGTCCGATCAGATGGGACGTGCGCGATCCGACGGGACGTGTCCGATCCGACGGGACGTGTCCGATCCGACGGGACGTGTCCGATCCGACGGGATGTGTCCGATCCGACGGGACGTGTCCGATCCGACGGGACGTGTCCGATCCGACGGGACGTGTCCGATCCGACGGGACGTGTCCGATCCGACGGGACGTGTCCGATCCGACGGGACGTGATCAGCCCCGACGGCAGATCGGAGGGCCAGCTCCGTCTCAAAAGCGAATGGCACTGGTCGTGGGTTGCGGACTGAACATGGCGTATGTTCCGGCGGACTCGTGCTTGACTACACTTCAGCGGAATCTATTTCAAGTCTGACAACGCATGAAGTTGATTCCAATTCTCACTACCATCAGCTCAACGCAACTTGGTGACTCCAATGCCGACCTCTGACTTAAGTCCAGCCCTGATCAGTCACCGTAAAGTCAATTTCAATGGCAACCCTTTAGAAGACACTTGGCTCCATGACCTTTACTGAACATTAAATGGGACATTTAGCTGATACCGGTACAGCTACGTATGACTGTGTTCCACCTCGCGCCCATGTCAGCTGTCAGCTGTCAAACATAAGCCTGTGTTCAAGACGCGCTATTTGCCGTTGAAGGTCACCAGGCTATGTCGTGATACTGGCGGCAGTTACATGCGATCGAAGCGCTGCTCTCTTAGCCGTGCAGCACGCAGTCGACATCCGTTGGCGGGGTTCTGCTCGTCCTATCCGAAATCTTAAGACTCTGGCCTGCTATTTCCGGGTTTTCACGTGGCATTTGTCCCACAGTCTCAGGCCCTCCTGTGGACACATATGTGGGCCGTCCCGTTTCCCACAGGCCCCGCCCTTAACACGCCTGACAGAGGCTGACTGACTGACTGACTGACTGACTGACTGGACTGACTGAACCGGTTAGACCGATAGGACTGACTGGCTAGCTATCACCCACGAGCTCGGACCCAGTCGTGTACCACACCAGGGGTGGGATGGCCCAGCCGCGTGCCCCCCGGCCGCCTTACCTTGATGTGTCCGATCCAGTCGGCGAACTCTAGCGCGTTCGGAACGGTGGCTGACAGCAGCACAATGCCCACCGTGTCGGGCAGCAGGATCAGCGACTCCTCCCACACCACACCACGCTGTGAAAACAGGTCCGCGGTCACGGCACAGCAGGCTCAATAACACACTACACCATCTTGTAAACACAGGTCAGCAGTCAGCTGGTGAAATAGCTGTCACAGCTCAGTCACAGGAGTGCGCGTCTGTGCGAGGCCGGGCCCTGCATTACCTCCGGGTCGTTGATGTAATGCACTTCGTCGAAGATGACCCACTCGAGGTCTCGGATCAGGTCGCTGCCGTTGTAGAGCATGGAACGCAGAATCTCGGTGGTGCAGATCAGACAGGAGGCCTCCTTGTTGATCTGGATGTCGCCCGTCAGCAGGCCCACGTCGTTGAAGGTGGTCTTGAAGTCGCGGAACTTCTGGTTGGACAGCGCCTTGATGGGCGAGGTGTACACCGTCCTGGAACGGGGATCCGGTCACAGCTGATCCACGAAGTTGAGCGCTGGTGCCCCCTGTTCGTCCACCCGTGATTCTCGGATTGCAGCGATGTGTGTGGCCAAAAGACAGACGACATTTGGGGTCATACAAAGGCTCATTTGTGACGTCAAAACAACGTTTATTCATTGGTCACTTTGTTCCCAGATGGGAACGTGTTACAAGTTAGGAGCATCATATAATGCTGCAGATATTGTGCAATCTGTACATTCGATCATAACATTTTGCTTGTGAACACCCGTTCAATATGTAGTTGCGCACTGCCGCTGCACGACACAAGTGCAGAGACATTGTACACATCCAATTCAATGTATAACCCAAACCTATGCAAGTTTGACAGGATTATTCCCGTTTTAGGGCGCGCCGACGGTGGGTTACGTGGCACCCATATGGTTGAAACGAGCTGTGTTTTGTCTGTTAGTCCCACATGATGTTTTAACAGCTCACAAAGCCATTGGAAGCAGCGTTTCCAACCGATCCAGGACGTCACACACGTCCCGCCGCCCAATCCTGCGCAGGCAGCCCACACCGCCCCATCGGCCCCTGCCAGCTTACTTGGTGCCGTTTCTCCTGGACATGGCGATGGCGTACTCGGCCACGGTCGTCTTGCCGGCGGACGTGTGGGCGGCCACGAACACGCTCTCGGCCCGCTCCAGGTGCAGCACGGCCTGCCGACGGCGGGGCGTCACGGCTGAGGGTAGGCGGCGGCCGCTGCCCCCAGGCCGGTTGACACCCACACGCGGGGGACGCTGGCACAGTGGCCATACGGACCACAGTACAGCCGCCGACGTCACCGCTCGCCCAAAGCTCTCAGACCAGAATACAGCCAGGCACGTCCCGGCGCGTCAGCTTAGAGCCGCTCTAAACAGAACAAAACACAGCACACCATACTGCATTAACCTCCCAGCAGCATACACACAGCTGATGTCTTAACCTAAATTTGGTGTCTCTATCGCATGTGGTCTGTCCTTCACACAACAATAGGCGAAATTCCGTGAGGAAGATTATTACTTCGGATTGGCGTAGCGGTAGGTGTAGACGTAAATGACCGGTAGGGGACACACACCAAGCGTGAGAAAAGTACGGTCCGCTCATACGCTATGGTATGGTGAGACATTATTGGTAACACAAATTTTGTAGATAAGCCTCGCGCAGGCTGCTGGGAAGCGAAAATTACACCGATGAAGCAATGATAGGACGAATTGTGTAAGCCAATGACTAACTCCTGAGAGATTCCGATGTGTTAGCTCACGAGCTTACAAATACGTGTACATAACAAGTGCATCAACATTGAAAATAAAAAAAGCATTTCATTTGGCGTGCAAGGATGTCAAGTCAAAGACTGCGGATAGTTACTGACACTGGTGAAGCTGCAATGCAGCTACCGGAGCATGCAGCTGCGGCTGTGCATGTGGCTGTGCATGCCGAAGCAGCGCCAGCCAGCACCTCGCACCACGTGATCACCTGCTTTTGGAAAGTGTCTAGCTCGTAAGGAAACTTGTGAGCCATGTTGGGCACCAGCCGGTGGAAGTCGTCGATGGGTCGGCTGATGTCCACTTCCTCGGCCCACTTGGTAGACCTGAGGCGGCGGCCGGGCCGGGCGGCCTCCGTGGTGCCCAGCACCGGCACCACCGCCGGCTGGGGGCACGGCATCGGCTCGGACATCACGAGGCCGCGCGGCCAGCCGGTCGGAATGGCTCGGACCGCGCCCGTTGACCAACACGGCAGACGGCGGTTCAGTAGAGCCCACCGGACAAGCACAATACACAGAGTCCAGTTTCAAAGCTTACTTACTAGGTCCATACGCCGTGCGTCCCCGGCCCATGTCTACAATCAGTACGGCGCCCAGCGCGTCATCACAATACGCGGTTCTCCTACCACAACATCATTTACGTCGCTGCCTCCCACCGCAAGACTCAAAATAACCAGCGCCGTCGCCGTGCCCCTAGGTCGACATCGCCCATCAGCGAGACGTGTGGTTGGCAGCTGGTTCTGACCGTGAGCGCGGCCTCCAGCTCGGTCTGCTGCTGCTGGTCGGCGGGGCTCGGGCCGGACTGCGGCGGCTCGAGCGACGGCTCCTCGGCGGCCGAGTCGCGCTGCCACACCCAGTCGTAGCCGAGCTCGGGCACCAGCGGCTCGCCGGCGGTCGGGTCGGTGGCCGGCGCCCAGTCAGGCTCGGCCAACTCCAGGCGCAGACCGTCCGAGAGGCCCGGTGCCAGCGTCAGGTACTCTGCCGACGCCGGCAGTGCTGTCAGTCAGGCGCCGGCAGTGCCGACAGTCAGGCGTCGACAGCGCCGTCAGTCAGGCGCCGGCAGCGCTGTCAGTCAGGCGCCGGCAGTGCCGTCAGGCAGGCGCCGGCACGCCGTCAGTCAGACGCCGGCAGTGCCGTCAGTCAGGCGCCGGCAATGCCGTCAGTCAGGCGCCGGCAGTGCCGTCAGTCAGGCGCCGGCAGTGCCGTCAGTCAGGCGCCGACAGTGCTGTCAGTCAGGTGCCGGCAGTGCCGTCAGTCAGGCGCCGGCACGCCGTCAGTCAGGCGCCGCAGTGCCATCAGTCAGGCGCCGGCACGCCGTCAGTCAGGCGCCGGCAGCGCTGTCAGTCAGGCGCCGGCAGTGCCGTCAGTCAGGCGCCGGCAGTGCCGGCAGTCAGGCGTCGGCAGCGCTGTCAGTCAGGCGCCGGCAGTGCCGTCAGGCAGGCGCCGGCAGTGCTGTCAGTCAGGCGTCGGCAGCGCTGTCAGTCAGGCGTCGGCAGTGCCGTCAGCCAGGCGCCGGCAGTGCTGGCAGTCAGGCGTCGGCAGCGCTGTCAGTCAGGCGCCGGCAGTGCTGTCAGTCAGGCTTCGGCAGCGCTATCAGTCAGGCGTCGGAAGCACTGTCAGCCAGGCGTCGGCAACGCTGTCAGTCAGGCGCCGGCAGCGCCGTCAGTCAGGTGCCGGCAGTGCCGTCAGTCAGACGCCGGCAGTGCCGGCAGTCAGGCGTCGGCAGCGCTGTCAGTCAGGCGCCGGCGGTGCTGTCAGTCAAGTGCCGGCAGTGCCGGCAGTCAGGCGCCGCCAGTCCCGTCAGTTAAGCGCAGGCAGCCAGCAAAAGCTGTGGTCTAAGTCCGGTCTGCCACACCGCAGCCCGATGGCTACATGATCTGAGAGCTCTTGAGATGGGAGTAGTGCAATCTCAACTGACTCAAACCAGTCTTAAAGCTGTTTTCACGCAACCGGCAGAATGCAGCATTTGAGGGATCAGCTGTTGTACTCTCTCCCTGTGAAGTGTGATGGAGATCATCACTCCGACAACCATTGTGAGCAACGGCCGTGCGAGAGCCAGTGAGGACCACCGGCGCCGCTGCGGCAGTTCCGTCTCACCGCTGGGGTCGAGCTCTTCCAGCTCGGGCTCGGCCGGCGGCGGCGGCGCCATGCCACCCGGCCAGAATGGGAAATTGGCCACGTCGCCCCGCACGTCCTGTTCGGCCGGGCCCGGCGCACGTCGCAGTGAGAACGAGTTGCGCGCCGTGCGGCCCAGCTCGGCGGGGTCCACGGGCACCTCAGTGAACGCGCGGATCTCGCCTGTGGTCGGGTCACGGTCCACCTGCGCGGACCAGGGCATGTTACCACCTCAATGAGTGCCTGGACCCACCCTGTTCTTTGGTCACCATCCACTTGTGCAGTTCCAGGGTCACATCTCTACTAAGCTGTCACAATGGTGACACAAATCATCTGTAACACCAACTGCCACAGAGCAAACAAGAGCTCCAGTGTTCTTGCAAACTTCAGAGCTAAATGCACCTGAGAGAGAGCTGGCCTACCTGTAGGGTGGTGGAGACAGGGCTCCGCTCAACTGCCAGCAGCTCAGTGAAGTCGGTCGCTGGCTCCACATACTCTTGACAGTACCTGCTCACACAGAATCAAGGCTAACAATCCAAACAGGCACAGTGTATGTGTTAGCATTGGCAGTAGTGTCACAAATACATGCTGGGAAACAAAGACCATGACAATAACACTGCTTGAAGGGAGAGAAATGCTGAGCTGAATGCTGAATGCTCATTCCTTTGCAGGAATGAGCTTTAGCACAAAGTTTGTTATTGTAATTTTTCATTGAAAATGTAGATTATTCTGATCTCAGAGACTAATGTTTCAGCCCCATACATTTAAAACAGAGAATATATTGCTTCCCTCACATTTTGAACTCAGCCATAATGATACACACTAAAAGGATGTCACAATGAAAAGTACTTCCAGCTGGTACTGCCAGCATTCAGTGAACATGTGCTAAGGTAACAACTTAGTACATTTTCACACATGAAGGATACAGTGAAGCAGACAAACATGCACATGAAGAGATATATTATCAACCAGGAGAGCATGTCTTAGCTTTCTGCACATGAAACAGAAAGATAATCCCAGATAAGGTCAGTCCCATTAGTCTGTAACAGCTAGATTTTGATTTCAGTTGCAAGACCATACAAACTCTGCATATACAATTGGTTTTCATGTTTAGGTGCTTTTGACAAACAAAGCTCTCCAATCCATATTTCCAATGGCCTAGCCACCTCAATTCAGATAGCCAAAGCTCACCTATAATCATGTATGGGAAGGTTGTCAGGATGCAACAAATAATGATCAATCCGCTCTTCCAGTGCAGAAAATGTTGGAGGAGGCTCAGTTGGCATCTGCAAAGATCGCAAAATACATTCTTTTATGAAAACTTGATCACCTGTTCCAAATCCACCAGCCACATATGTTACGGGCCTGCACAAATGCAAAGTGTTAACATTGCTTTGAATAATTTAGCAGCATCAGCATTCACTATTTTGATTTAATATTTTCACTTCCAAAACCCTTTGTTGGGGCATACCAATTCATCAGTCAAACCATAGAAATGCTGGTAAATACAATGAGCACAAGGTAGTAGCAAACCTTTTTCAGTCACTTCTCAGCTAACCTCTCAAACATCCCCTTGCTAGTTCCCTACACCCTTTCGACTCCATTACAGGTCATTCTGATAATTATTGTTGAATGTGGAGAGCGTGGGAAACAAATATTTAACGAACATTGGGAGAGCCGCGGTGGTAGAGGATAATGCAGACTTCCACACTACAATTATTCATGGAAATAATTTACTTCACTCCCTTTGCGAGTTTATATTCGCGGAACAGCTTCACCTCTACGGAAGTTTCTTCGAGACGTCAGCTGATTGAAACACGTAACACAGGACACCCAACCCTGCTCAAAAATCCGAAAGGTGCTCAGCAAACTAAACGAAACGACAATAACTGCTCGCGCCATTCCTCGAGACAGCAGAGCCATGATCGAATTTGTAAGGAGCCATGAAGGCCGTGACGTTAAAGTGCTGCAAAGGATTTGAACGTTCGTGAAGCCGGCACCACATTCACGTTCAGATTCATGTGGAAAATTAGAAAAATATTCTGGGGTATGCGTTGGTTCGCTTGTTGGGCCTAGAAAACCTTCACCATTTTGGGATCCCAATTCTCATTTGAATGCGAGCCGCTCCTAGGACGCGACAAGTTCGTTCGGTTGGTGGTCAGTGGGGAGCATGAGGAAGCGATTGGGAAACGTGCCTGGAGAAACTCTTGCATGTAATTTACAGAAGAGTGTTATCTACCGGCTGAGTATGATATTGGTATATCCTGTACTACGAAGTCATGGGAAATACTGGTATCCGGGTAATGTGGAGAATGGGATAGGAGTCTCGAGATGTAATGGTTACCGTCAGTCATCAACGGCGGATTAAAGGGCTTCGAGACGCTTGTGTCTTCTCCTATATACCGTTTTTGTTTTCGTTTCAAAGAAGTTCCTACCATCGCCGTTGACAAAACAGGCGGCTTCCAGCGAAGCACGTCAAACCTCGCGCCAATCGGCACGTCATCTGACCCCGAAGCAAAAGGGTTCACTAAACTGCACAAACGGCCGCACAGCAAGGCGGCGCCACTTGCCAGAAGTCCTTGTCGCTGCACCGTCTACCGTCCCTGTTCGGGTGCTATCTACGAAGCACGTAGACGTAACCGCTGTGCATGCGACATTCCCCCCCCCCCCCCTCCCCCGGTGTTTCCCACGAACCTCTCCTGAGCGGGTACTCCAGTCAACGAACACAACAATACATCTTCAAACACAACAGACATATCTGCACCACTTCCTGTGCCCCTGAACCACGATGAATGGATGTGGCTGTTAAGAAATTCTCTGATGCTGTGGAGAATTTCCTCTACGAGTGCTTGTGCTGCCACATCAGGTGGTTGCTACCAAACATGGCGGTCTTGGAGCACGCTTTGCGCTGGGCAATGCTTTGGTGCGCGTCGGTCATCATGTAGTCGCTTTGTTTTCACTGATGTGAGGTGACAATACCTAAGATACATCTTTTAATCGGTCTTTAAGATGATGAACAAAGCAGAGATCGTAACGGTGGCCACTAAGTACAAGGTGATATTTCAAGGCGAGGACTGGCGCGAAGCGCTGGCCAGCAGCGCAAGATCCTCAGACCTTTTCTTTTGGTGCAACAAACCTAAACTAGAAGAAAAAAGGAATGCAAATATTTTCATCTGACGTTTCAGGTCACGGCCCTAAGTGCTGGAATCTTTAACATTTGACAACGCGCACGAGCTTGTGGCTACCTTTCAAACCCTTTGGGCCATTTATGTTTCCAGTCGGACCTTTGAAAATCGGTCTCGGAAGGCCAATTGGGCCCTTATTCGGGCCCCCCCCGGACACTGTCCCCTGGCCGATTCCGGGCCCCTTGCCAACGCAGGATCCCCTGTTGCCGACACTGAACGCCCCTCACTGGCTCTGTGGCACTGGCCAATACTATTGTCCATGCTTGAAAAATAGACCCTCCTTAGCCCAGGTGGTGCCGGCCGGACACAGAGACCCTCATCGATTCAGGCGCCCTAAATCGGCGCGAAGCTGGCTGGTACTTAAGTGTCGGCCCGAAAGCCCGAGGCCCAGGACCCTTAACATGACCGCCGGCCAGCCATTCGGACCCTAAATCGTTGGTCCCGACGGTCCTTCGGGCCTCCTCGGGGCCTCAGGGGGCAGAGGCGTACCCCTATGCTCCCCCTGCCTGCGCCACTGATGATGGTAGCAGTCTTCTAAGCATCCACCATTACGCGAAGGTGATCGCTAAACAATATCGAACTGTGCTGGAACAGAAGCACCACTGGCTATTGTGACGGCAATGCATAGATGTAGCGCGGCAGTAATTCGTGATAGGACCTTCACCACTGTTCAAAATCATTCTGACACTGAGGTACATATCTCCTTTTATCCTCTCGAGTTAGCCATCCAGCGGACGCAACAATCATGGGGAGAGATGCCCCAGCGCAGGCGAGAGGTATCAGCCGAACTGGGCAGGACTCGTTTTCGGTAAGCAAGAGCAATATCCTGTCAGCACAGATGTGGGCTGCGTATCCAAGCAGTGCGCAAAAAACAAAAACAGTGAAGCTGAGGGTTATTCTGCGGCATATGCATGTTTTACAAGACGCAGGGCCTGGAAAGGCAGCCGTACGAGTTTTCCACTGATGCATGGCACGAGAAGTATGCCACAATAGCATGGATTTTTCTACCGCATTGGAGCGGCGCAATCGTCAAGACATACCTCGCTAAGTCAGGAAGACACGCTCACAGGCAAAACCCGCTCACTAACGCAGGCACGCCCTGAGTATTGAGATTACTCAAAATATACGAAAAGGCGCAACCATTAAGGTCTTTCGAAACTGGTATTAAAAGTACGCAGGCACAGTGCCACAAAAATCCAAATGCGAGCAATAACGTCCATAGTTGAATGGAATGCTGACAGCACTATCATATAACAGCAGCATGGCATGTGGTATAGACAGCTAAAGTAATGCTCTAAAGTTGTATCTGAAATTACATTTGTGCCCAGGGTTACTGGTTGAACTAGCTCCATACAAAGTTTGTGCGCGTCTGTATGCATCATCTTCGCACGAGGCAAATGTATGATTACCAAGTCAGTATTCGCACGTGGAGAACTTTTGACGGAGAATATACAATAGGTATTTGGCGAGACTGCTTAGCTTAGATACAGCACAGGTCTTTTTCTTGACTAGCAAGGAGATAATGTAAGCACATCTAGCGATACAACAATCTGGACGTAAGCAATCATGGCTCGGTGAACGGTGTTAGTGCACACTGTTTATTCACCTTAGAAACAAACAGTGCAATGCTCGGAAACGCTGTCTGTCTTCTCGGGTCCCTGGATGGGCTTGCAATAGTCATATCTGTTCCTGAATGTAGGTCTCTGCAAACTGGCTATCCACATCGAGGTATGCACATTCAGATGTATTGAGCACGTTGTCTGCGATAGCGCAAGCCCAGGAGCTTTACATATATCCGAGAAGAGCCAAGGCATTTCCGATGCACGAACTCGTGTCCATTCCAGGAAACGCTTACGCGTCATTGCGCGGTCCATGGCGATGATGACAAGCTTAAAAACGTGCAGGTATATCATAGGTGGTGTAATGCAACGCTCTCACACCACCCACGACGACTGCTACTTAGGAACATGAGAAAAGAGAAATGAGAGGATACATACAGCAAGACATGAGATGAACCCAGCAGATACATTATGAACTAGTTTCGCAGTTTCGGGGTACCAGGTCAGATCATCAGGGGCAGGAATGCCGGGTAAGACCATCACAGGGTAGGTACCAGGTTGGACCATCAGTGCAAAGGGTACCAGATTAGACCATCAGGAGACAGGGGCATCACGTCAGACCATCAGGGGACAGAGGCACCTGGTCAGACCACCAGGAGGCAAGGGTGCCAGGTCAAATCACCGAAGGGCAGGGGTACCAGGTCAGACCACCAGCGACAGGGGCACTGGGCCAAACCACCAGTGGGCAAGGGTACCAGGTCAGAGCGCCAGGGGTGCTAGGTCAGCCCATTAGGGGACAGAAGTGCCATATCAGACGACCAGAGACATGGGCACCAGGTCAGGAATATTTATATGTGACTTTCGGATACCTAGATGTGAACAGACTCTACCCCAGTATATCATCGCGGAAGGTGATTGGGGCGTGTCAATCGGTTCTAGACCAACGCGCATCGCCAAAAAAATTCTGCGGAAAGCGCACTGAAAATTATTGAGTTAGTTTTAAGAAAAACAACCTTAACCTGATATCAGACGTTCGTTTTACGCAAGTTGAAGGCACAGCAATAGGCTCGAAATTGGAAAAATTCAAGGTGCGTATTTGGGAGCATGGGAAACAGAACTTGATTAGAAGTCGGACCTAAAAACTCTCGTTCACCTAAGGTATATCAATGACATTTTTGAAGCATGACTGCTTGGTCAGAAAACATTAAGACATTGTCATAGCGTTGCTGACAGCATACACCAAAAAATTGAAGTCGACGTCTGTTCTTGCGAAATAACTGTGAAATTCTGAGGCACGGTTGTGAAACTAAAAAACTGCCACATCCAGACTGATTGGTTCTCAAAACCATTCAACAACAAAAGCTACCTCTATTTTTCATCAGACCATCCTTAACACACCAAAAAAGCCGTGCTTTTAGAATTAGCTACGCGGTTGTATAGAATCTGCAATAGCCGAAATGAGGATGTCCGGAATAGACAGTGCTTGGAAGCAAGGCTTCAAAAACGAGGTTATCCCAAGGGGGTAATTAGCGATAGTTTTAGCAGGCTCAACAAAAAATGGGCGTGAACTGCTTTTTGGCAGCAGAACACAGGGCAAGAATCTAAAAATAGCGACCCGGGTTCACTCGTTATAACGTTCTCTTGCCATCTACCCAATATTACACAAATACTTAATATACAACACTTCTTGGACCAGTCCAAGCAATTAAGGGAAGTATTTACCAACCAACCCCTGATATCCTGCCGAAAGGGGACCAAGCCTGGGGCACCGGTTAGAACATCCGAAAAAAAAGGTTATGAACGGTCAGGCGAGGAGCAGACAGGAGTGCGGAAACTACATCTGTCAGCGGACTTATCAGCGGCATATATCAAGAAGCCTAAAATGTCGCGTATTTATGATTAACGCGCGCCCGGGTGGCCGGCTAGATACCCTCCGCTCGGGTGAGGGGGGGGGGGGAGGGGGCGGGGGCAGGGGATCAATTTGACCGTCTTGAGATTTCGGGCACAAAGAAAGCTAGAGGCACCAAATTGACAGGGTGTGCTGACCTGTACGTAAACCCACTTAGATCAAAGTTTGAGCTGCCTAGGCCATGACCTTCAGGTCAACTAAGGTAAAAAGCATTAAATTTCAGGTTGGTCTCCAAAGTGCCCCCCAAAACCTAGGTATTTGTTTCTAAGCAAAAGTTTACAGGTCTATCTGAGGCCAGTGACCTTGTTTGACCTATTCAAGGTCATGGTGACCAATGTCATACAAGACTGCCCCCGAGTTTTGCATTTGAATAACCGACAAAGATTACACTAGGCGGTATGTTCCTACAACAAAATGTCGACCCGGATTATCTCAGGTCAATGACCTGTTCTGACCTCTAAGAAGTCAGTGGGAGATGCATAATGCGGTTCCTGCTGTCAAAAAATTCGAGCTGAGCACCAGAAACTATCCCATACAGAAAGCCCTAGAGTAATAATTCAGGTTGGTTTTGACCCTGGTCTGTCCTTTACACCTGACCTTAAGTCAACATAATTTGCTCATTCAAAATTTGTGGTGCCTAAGAAAGCATCTCAAAGATGTAGAGTTTGACAAGCACTCCGATGTTGCATCAGATTAAACGATTCCCTGGAAATTGCCTTAGCTGAAACCGTGGTCTGACGTTGACCTGCCATAGGTCAGCGACCTTACAAGGTACATCTAAATTTTCGATGTCAAACGATCCGCTATTCAACCGTCTACAGCTATACAAAATTTGGCGCGGCCACGTCGCGCTGTTCGGAAACCATTTGGAAAAACCTTTGGGGGGAGGGGTCAATTTGAACTCCGCCCGAGTGCATGTTGAAGAAGCAGTATTGTTTATGGTGTTCATGGCAACATGTGCACATGTGTATGTTGTGTCGGGGAGACGGGAGGAACTTTAAATACCTGTTCGGCATATCGTATATCAACTACCAAGATAGAAAAAGCAGCGTTGGGGCGACTACGTATCCATCCATTTTAACTCACAGCGCACCTCGATTAATTATGTAAAATTTGTTGGCTTGTAGAAGGGGTTGAGCAAAACAGGTGATCATAGGAGGCTCAGAAAGAGAAGGTGGATTTATATGCTGGGAACATCATGACAGGACTTAACGTAAAAGCCAAAAAGCCAGAATCTAATCTACAAAATGCGTTAAAAGGTGTCCATGAGGTGGTTATCCCACAATCAGTGCACACGCATGGATTACTAATTTTACGATGGGACTTGGAAAAAACGGGTCGTCCAGACTGAAGCAGGCTCAAGCTGACCTGAAAGTTCGCTTGGCAGAATGTTAGTATTTCAATACGAATTGTTCAGAGCCGAGGTTGCTACATAAACATATATATATATATATATATATATATATATATATATATATATATATAGACATGTGTGTGTGCGTGCGTGCATGCGTGCGTGTTTTATCTGTGCTAAGGCTTCATGTGCTTATCCACAGCAATCACATATGAAAACCTAGGAACCTTGCATCAGTTTTGTAAAAGCACATCACTTTGCGGAACTGGGGAAGTGCAGTTGCAGCTCTCTATGCATGCTAAGACGTAAAATTAGCGTATGATACACCGTTATGTGTTAAGGTAACATGCTTATTTTGTTATGCATTCATGACAATGGAATACCCAGTCGAAATGTGGCTGTCACAAATTGTTAACACGCACTTTCTCTTCATGAGAAATTTCATTGGCAACACAGATGCATTCCAGTGAATCTAAAACAAAGCATAAATCCCTCTCCACGCACCATTCCAAAACAATGAAGCACTACATTTCGCCACACACGGTCAAGCAGGTGCCCTCGTGTTAGGAATGTCTCTTCCTCCTCGTTTCAATGAACACTGCATTGCGAGCCTGTCCGTACCCCTGCGGTACACAGCCCGAACTGCTCCGCCTCTGAACGGAAAGCTACCGTCTCCCGGTTCAGTTCGAACGTGCGGCAGATGATACTCCCGGTATGTCCATGTCTTGCGCAATGCAGGTTGAAGCATGACAGCGTTACTGCTTGAGCTGGCTCGTCGGTGACCATGCAGTTGTCCATCTGCACGCATACCCGGTGCTCGGTGGCCCACCCAGCCTAACTACTTTCAGGAGTCCGGACGGCATTGGATGATGATCGTGCGTTTCAAGGCTTTCTGTCACTTGGCCTAAAAGGAATTGAACGCAGCACCCGTGCAGCGTCTGCTGCATCCACAGCAGTGGCGCCGTGGAGCACTCGGCAGCACTGGTGATTCCATTGTTTGATGCATGAGGTTCTTTGGGATCGGATGAGAATGAAAAGATAGCACGACTGGAATCCCTGTGCACTTATGCACAAGTTCATTAAGTTGTGATGCTCAGTACAGAGTATCCTAAGAAATAGCACTGAGGTTATTTCCAGGCATTAAGTGACTTCATGAAATAACCATGGGCGCAGTGAGAGAGGATTGCAGATCAACGGGACTAACCTGTGTATTGATATTGCCTAAATTGCCCAACCCCATTCATCTGGGAGTGGGACTTGAAGGGAATGTTCCACATTTGTATAGCGTTTTGAAATGAAACAGCCATAATGAGCACCTTTTGATGCAGTTCGCGGTCATGTCCTTTTTAAGACCCAAAACGATCTGAGTTCCTGAGTTACACGCCCGCAAATGTGGCGAAAATGTTTATTTGGAGCCTATTTCAAAGTTCACTCGGCATTGATGACGTCATAAAAATGCCATGCGATCGTGGTTACTTACATACTTCAGGCTGTTTGCCATACTTCAGGCTGTTTTCTGTCTCATAGTCAAAACAGCATGGCCGCTGGCTCATTCGCGAAAACGATGATGCAGCACGTGCAATGCAACGCGCGGATGATGGTTGGCTGTTAAAGATTCGCCGCTGAATGCGTGTCGCGAACGTAAGCGTGAGCACTTTCGGGTTGTGCGCCACTCGTCGTGAACGGGTAATTTTTCCTTATTCCTAGGCCACAGGTCAATGTTATACAAAAGAACGCCACTGTCTGCAAAAAATACGGCAACCCAAAAACGGGCACTCTGGAAAGTTATAAAAGAGAAGACGCGACAGCAAAGCTGTCGTCATAACACATGACATGACAGTCATAACACCGCATTTCACCTTGACCTCCCTTTAAAAACAAAGTTTCAACGGGGTTCATGGCAATGCGGCTCAAGAGGTTTCTTCAAAAAGAAAAACAACGCCAGGGCCGAAAATCTGTGCGGAAATCGCGAGAAACCTGCGATTTGATAGTTCCGCGAGTCGTGCAAGTGTGAGATCACATTTATTCGACAAAAGAGTGTGAATCGGGGGCTTGAAACGTGTGTGATCACTAGTGGTGTATGCCAGTGGCTTGTTTGATCTTGATGTGATGGGAGTGTGCGTGCGAGGTTTGTACATTTGAGAGAATATGGTTTTGATATTCTTTAAGTTAACTGACTCCCAATAAAATGTGATGTATTGATACCTGCCTCTACCTTTATGTTTGTGTTTGAACATGACAAAGAAACTCTACAAACCAAAAGACGCACTAGCACTCAAATTGCAGGCGTGCGCAAAGGCAAGCTGGTACTTCATTATGATCTTGCCAGCATTTTGAATTTAATGAGGTGTTACAGCATGTAATTAATCCATCGTGTGTTATTATATCAGCAATTCATTTTGGCAGCAGGGGCTGGTGCGTACAGCTCATCAATGCACATGGTCAGTAAATGCTCTCATTATATGGCTTTGCAAAATTGTCTTTCCCTAAAGAGTTCTGAAAATATAGAGTTGTATTATTTCTGATGCACATTGCTCTGTCTTCATAAATTTCGCATGCAGGCGGGCATTGCTCATGAGTCATCATCATTGTCAATGCAACTCGCGTGAGATATTGGGTGCTGAGAAAGGTGGAAAAGTATTACAGTTGGTATCTTCAATAGCGCTTTATAATTATCCTCATGAGCCTTGCTTGCACCGGCAGCTTCATGACTTCCTTGCATTTTGCCCATCGCACTATAACTAAATGCACTTGTCATGTTTCCAGCCTTGTGCAAAGCCAGCATGTTTGCAGTGTCACTTAACCACATGTAAAATTTTCCTGTTATTTTTTTAGTAAAGCAGCCTGATGGCCGCAGCATGTTGCGTGACTGTGGAAGTGGAAGATGTGTTTGCATCTTTCTCACCTACGTTTTGTGGATTCCCAAAACAGGCTGAACAAGTGATGCCACTGATGAGTTGTCTGCTTTGCTGAAAGTGATCCATACATTGTACCATGTGTTTTTGGTCACTCATGAGTCAGATGGGGTGTCAATACAAGAGAGCACACTTGACCCAATCTTTCATGGTGGAATTTATTATGAAAGCAGACATAAATTGCACTACAAAAACCCTGTAAGTGTTCGTTATGTCATGGCACAGTACAGCACTGAGGTAGTGTTACAACTGTTGACCCGTGCCAGCACACAATGTACCACATTGATTGAGTACTCTGCAAGCCTATGAGACAAAAAGCTTATAATTTATGAATGACTGGTAACAACTGGTTCAACAATGCAAAGGAACTATCAACAGCAATAATGGCATTGCATGACAATGATTATACCAGGGTTGACTACTAATTGCTTAAACAATTCTGGGCCTAAAACAATTTTGGTAGACAACCTTGCCATCTTTACCAGAGGAATAGCAATGTTTTGGCAATCATCCATAGCAACGTTACAAATTCATTATTTTCACAGTGCACCACATTTTCAAGTACAAACAAATTAAAGAAAGTGACTACTGAACACACATCACATGATATAAATGTCAGGACTACAGCACTGCAGCAACGATGGGTCAACAATAAAATATTGACAAATCATAAAGAGCGCGGCAGCAACAGCAGCAGCACAGCATATCGTGCTTTGATGCTAGCAATCTACCAAAAAGCTGGCGATCGCTACGTTGCGAATGTCAGACAGTCCACCAAAGCTTTTCTAACGGCCAGCACCAAGACAAAAAATCCACAAACAAACCATCCACTAACCCGCCGCTCGACACAGCCCCCACGGCGAGACTGGCCAGCTGGCGTCAGCTTTCATGTGTTTCGAGGTGTTCTTTAGGTCTGGCTGCCAGATGATGCCAGGTATTGTTGTCGTCACATAACCATTCCATGACGGCATCAAACAATGACGTAATGGGGCGCATTTTTACAAACTATAATTTTGCTACTCAGCGTCGTTTTTGAATCTTGAAAGCTTAGCAATAGTTACAAGTAGGCTTTTCCCTATCATATTTGATGCCTACATCAATATCTTCAACTGTGGAACATTCCATTTAACCGACAGTCAAAACTGAATAGTGAACAAATAAGACCAGAGGGTTATGTACATGCGCGCTCGCAAGTCTTAGAAACAAAAACCACGGCGTCCGGCGTTGTAGTCTACGAGAGCCACACTGCTGTGCCCCTTGCTAACACTAGGTGGTGGCCAACGGGCGGAAGAAAACGATGACGTTTCGGAAAGAAACGTCATCGTCGTGATGCGCCTTTAAGCGCTTTGATCTCAGACTCTTTCCTGTGGTCTGTGGCAGGGGTTGGACATAGGAATGCAAGTCTTAGAGAAAAAAACACATCTGTTTTGCCCTGTTCTCATGTACGCTGGCGTTCAATGCAACGTCCCTCACAGTTTTGACAAACCTTGAGAAATCCACCAACGCCCATGCTGTATTGTTTTAGATGGAGCACTTGAGCAATTGCGA